>NC_088863.1:31523538-31561038 GCF_032884065.1 Artemia franciscana
CAGACAGTGAACCAAGGATTTTACTTGGAGGTTATGAGAAGATTACGCAACAGTTTGCAACTAAAAAGGCCAGATTTATGGAAAAAGGCCAGAACACTTTTTTGCATTACGGCAATTCTCCCGCTCACAAAACACTTTCCTCTGCTCTGGTTTTTGCTCCAAAATCGTATGACCACTGTGTCAAAACCACCACCTTCTTCACCCAAGCTGGCCCATGCGACTTTTTTTTCTAATGAAAAGGGACATGAAAGGAATACATTTTGCGGACCTCGCTAAAAGGGAGGAGAAAAACAACGGGAATGCTGTCAAAAATCACATAAGAATCTGGATTTTCGTGCTTTTCAAGTTTTGTTCATGTCAAATCGTTTTTTCCCACCGAGCCTGACCGTGAATGTTTTTTAGCTCATATTTATCTTTCTACGCACCAATATAATATTTCCAATAAAGACAGGCTTGATTTTACTGTATCAAATTACGGCTAATTTTGTAGGACACAATCTTTTTGTCCATTTTCGAAGCAACCAGCTAATTGTTTTGGTATATGAACATTAAAAGAAATTGTTTTTCAATAAACTGTGGGGTTAATACTGTTCTTCAGGTCTATGACGAGGTTTTTCAAATTAGAACTGCCCATGGGCACTTGCACGGGGAGAGAAGCTTGAAATAAAAGACACTACCCATATGAGATATTTGCAGAAATTATAATCATTTTCGTGTTCTGAGTTATCAAAACTTTGCCCTCGCTTCTGAGAAACTTTTTCAGACTTTCCCCCTGTAGATATCCCCTTAGTAGGTCTCTTATTAGCTATATTAGCGATAATACAGTCTAATTAGGCTATTAGGTTTCTATGGACAAACTGGTATCCTTTATGCAATCAACACCCCTTCAGGCACTTTTTATCCCTCGTTTGTTATGCTCAAGATTCATTTTTCATTTCAACCTTTCCGCTTTATCTGTCAGGTTTTTCCTTCATAAATAAATTCTTGTCCAAGATAAAATCAGGTTGGTTAAAATACAACACAAAACTCTCATTATTTATTTATTTTTGGTTTGTTCTATCATCTTAACAACATAAATTCTTGTCTTTAATTAATGACTGGCTCCTGTTTTGGATCTTAAATAAACAATGTATTTCAGTTTTTGACGTTTATCTTTGAGTTTTAAAGTCTTAACTTTTTGTTTATATGATGACCCTTTATAAGTTGCAAAGTATTCAGCTTTTCTCAAAGACAGTTCTACAGCAAAGAATGCATCACACCAATCTGGTAGGATTTTTCGTGATAAAAAAAAAACATTTTGGCAGAAATGTTAATGTAAATATGTAATATTCAGCAGAAATTGGTTATTTATTCCCAACGACATTGATAGTTTTAGGGATGGATTTCTCGTCTTGGGGACCAATTTTACACTCAAAGATATTTTGAATGGTCAGTATATTTTGCATATATATTTTTTTTGGTAAAAGTAATAAATGCCAAGCCCATATGTTCAAACCAAGTCCTACTTGGTTTTACTGCCATTACGCAGTAATGAATGAATTTTAATGAATTTAAGTGAATTTAATGAATTTTTTAGCGTGATTTATTATAGAAAAATTAAAGATTATTGATGCAAAAAAAGAAACCTCTTTATAAGGTTTCATTTAATCTTTTCACCAACCTGAGATTTTATTCAAATATTCAAACTGAAAACAGCTTATATCAGTTGTGGGCAACCTATGGCCTATAGGTCAAAATTGAGATATGTACTAATTTCAAGTAAACCACTTTAGTTCTAAAAAAAGTATAATACAGATAAATACATACAACATAAACATGTTTAACAGATTTTGAGAATAAGAAAAAACAAATCTGAAATAGATACTAAGAACAACAGTTCATTTCGATGTAATTGTTGCCGTAACTATAATAGACGGAATACATCGATATCTTCCCAACAAATTTTATGGTTGTTAGGTGCGTGGCGTGTGTTGTTTCTAAGTTGTGGATAATGTTCAGTACCAGAAGGATAGCGGCATTAAATAAATTAAAAGAATGACATGACATTAAAGAAATGGCATTGTCAGTTAAAATAGTTAAGCGTCGTAAGCAAAGAGCAATGATGAAAGTAAAGAGAAATATTAGAACATAAAACGAACAAAAATTATGAGCGGCTCCCTCCTCAACCCCTGTTTTTGCGCTAAGGTTTTATATTGATTTTTAGAATCAGTTATGGATTAGACAAATATAGTTAATGAGTCATGGCAGCTATTTTACTTACCGATTGCGTTTTTAAACCTTTAAACTGAAAATTATATAGTAATTTTATTGTTCAAAGCAAATACGCAGTAATAAGCTCTTCATAGGCATTGGGAAAAATGCATCTTATCCCATTTTTAATTTCCCTAATATTTCAGCAGTCGCTCTCAAAGCATTATGAAGAATGACTGCTGAAATATTAGGTATACTAATTATCTAATTTTTAGTATTAATGCTTAATATTGACCTAAAAAATATTTACGAATTCATATATACTGTAAGTTCTATTTGTATGCAATTTAATGCCGTCCTTGGTTTTTATTTGAAAACACTTGTTTTTTAAGATTCATCTTATGTTTGTCTTTAATATCGTGCCCAGGGTTATCCTAAATATGGCGAAGACTACCATCTCCTCAAATCCCATTTTTTCGGTCAACTTTAACTTCTGCAGACCCATGGTTTAAGAAAATTAATTCATCTACCGTTTTTGCTTTTCAGGATGAAGTAAAATTTGTAAAAATAAACTATCTTGTCCTTAATAAAAGGGGCCTTTTCCTCCTTTAGCGTCCGTACTGTGCGCTTCATCCTATATTCACTGATATACAAATGCATTTTTTCTATTAAGGGAGATCAGAGATTATATCAATAATCATTTGAACATTCATTCAAATTATTGAAGCACCTGTCGTCAAAAGCTTGAAACCCTGAAACCCTGTTGAAACCCTTGAAACCCTGTCGTTAAGCCTGAGGCTTAAGTAAATCCTTCCCCGTAAGTGGATTCGTTGGCCTACAGTCTTATAGATGACTTGCAAATCTGCGATACTCTGTAGCCGTTAGTTTTGTTGAATAAAAGTTTGTAATAGCGTTTCATTTTCTTATGCACTGCATATCTGTTTAGGAGCAAGTGATGTGCCACACGAAAGTATGCCTTCTGAGTCTTAGAGACTAGATAAATTCCGTTTCATTGTTTCTCATAAATTTTTTCTTGTTAATATTTTGGCCCTGCTCAGGCCAAAACGCTAGAAGGGTTTTTCCTGTTATCTTTTATTACTTATAAGGGCGTTTCCACTTCTTCTTCCAACAACTCATTGCAGTACCAGGCCACCTGGATCCACTAGAGCTACTCACGCACATCTTCCCCCATCACAATCTATTTAAACCCTCCCTCTTTACAAAGCCTCAAGAAGTTTCAATTGCCTTTAAATCCTTTCTTAAGACCTCCTCCCATCCAATTTGGGAGCGACCTGGGTTTTGTTTGGCCCTAGATGGTCCACCAAAAAGGACAATTTTCGACAATCTGTCATCTTTCATAAGCAGAGCGTGTCCTAGCCATCTCAATCTTTCTCCCATTACTACCATAGAAAGAGGGATTGAGCCAGATTTTTCCGTACAACTTACTGTTTGACATTACGTTTAGTTAGACCATAGAAGGGTACCCAAAACATTCTTTAGACAATTTCACTAACAAACGTCAAATAAATCATCCTTCGTCTTTCGGAGCACCCACGTTTCACAACTATACATGACAAGAGTCATCACTATAGCTTCCAATATTCTAATGCTGGTTCCCAAACTTATCTTCCTGTTCTTCCAAACTGTTTTCAACTATGGCGAAACACTCTGGGCCTGGCTTTTCTACTTTTAAGATCTTCACTGTATCCACTATCTTTACTAATAATGGGTCTAGGTCTAGGCATTTATTTCCCCCAGTAAAATACCCGCTGAAAAATACTCCTCGTGGAAAATACCACTAGAAGATACACCCCAAAAAACACCCCACTGAAAATAACCCCCTCCCCTGAAAAAAAAACAGAAAATGTTCGACCTGAAAATTTCCCCTCCACCACCACTAAAAATACCCTCCCCCTTCTATGAAAATACCGCCCCCCCGATGCCAGTTGGTCTCCAATCACTTTCGCCTTATAAATAAAGGACTACAACTCCTAATTTCTAACTGGACAAGCATACTCCGGCATTTGAACGACCATAAGGTGGAGGTGGAGATGAGGAGAGGTCAGTTCCTCTCCTATACGGAATAAATTCTGCTCAATTTTGGGTTGATGTTACTCTTTACTTTTTAATCTTACTTTTTATCTTAATAATCGTTGAGTAAACGAGAAATATTCCCAGAAATCCAGAGGGATTAATTATCAATTTCACATTTTTAATGAGACTATAAAAGTTTTTTTGCCCCCCCCCCCACCCTACGAAAAACAGCCACCCAAACAAGAGTCTTTGACACTACCCTGGGGATAATACATATTTTCTATGTCCACCCTCCCCTCGTCTCTCCCTTAGAGCTAATAATGTATATATCTGAAGGCTCAGTGAGAGTTGGGATGTTTGGGCATTAAAATGCACCCTTTGAGGTATCTTCTTCCCTCCCTAACTAGCCGAAATATTTTAAGGGCCTAAACAAATTTCACCATCTTAGGTAAATTCCCTGTCGTTTTACGATTCCAAACATTTGCATATAAGGCCGTAAACCTCTACGATGGGGCTCTCTGATTGTTTTGTAGTTAGAGAGAGGGAGATGCCTTAAAAGGTGTTTTTTAATGCCCAAACATCCCAACTCTTGTTGAGTCTTCATATAAATACAGAATTATTTCTAAGGGAGAGATACGGGAAGGGTGGACTTAGAAATTGATATATAATCCCAAGGTCCGTATCTAGGACTTTTGTATGGTGGGAGGCATTTTTCAGAGGGGCATCATCTGATCTTCTCGTTACTCAAAATCATCTCTTCACCTTCACTTATTCAAAGTCTTGTACACCCACTTGTTCTTACACCCTGAGCTCCAAAAATCTAAAAAAAAATCGTTTATTTTGCTAAGAATTTCATCTAGAATCCTCAAAGCATCAATATAATCTAAGTCTAAAAAAAACTTTACTTTCTAATTTTATTCCATACTCTTCCATAAAGTCTCTGAAGGCAAGTCGAAATAAAATTCGGTGGCTGTAGATGCACTAATGCTCAGTGGCAGTGTGCCGTCAGCGCACTGAAAAAAAAATCGCCAATTTACGCCAAAAAATGATCGGCTGCGCACAGTCAACCGATCAGCGTTTGTTCTGCTTTTAGAATTGTTTTTGCTTCTTATTTTAAAAGTTTCGATAACTAAATTGGAATTAGTCCTTTTTCGGAATTCTTTTTAAAGAGGAGTTTTTTAGGTCCACAATTCCTTTTCAGCTTCATTAGCACGACCGATCCTCGGACAAAATAAGGACTAAACATCAATCTTAACTTTTCCCATAGATTCTTTTACACCAAATGATCCGCGATCAGGCCTTAAACAGCCTGAAAATTGAATTAATCCGATAAATTTTATTCGAATTAAACTTTAAAACTTAGATTAAAATAAATTTATTTACAGCCTAAATTGTGAAAGAAACTCATAAAAATATTCCTTTCCATCTTACTAAAATTTTAGCTCGAATGATTTTTAGCTCAAACGTTGACGTTTATCAACCGTGGTGCCCAGGAAGCATAAACTGAGCATTTGCTCTTCTCTTTCGAAGATTAAAAATGTGTAACAATGTCAAACTCTTACAGGAATTTGGAAAAACATAAACACTTTGGAAAATGTTATAACTTTAAGAATACAAACTTTAAATGTCATTAAAATCAAAAGTCATAGAAACCCAAGCAGCTGAAGGAAGTGGATTTTAAATCCACTTGAGTTTTCCAAAAAAAGGTTACATGACACATTCAAAATTAACTCTGCCATTTTCCTGTCTTCAGTTGGGTCTCAAGTCATATAAAGTTGTTTTAATATATTCTATTGTTTTTTGAGATTCTGTCATTTTCAGGACAGTCGACTGAATAATAACCTCGAGAACGACAATGTTATTCATCGTTTGGTTGATGAAAATGCGACTGGC
This sequence comes from Artemia franciscana, assembly GCF_032884065.1. Classification (NCBI taxonomy): domain Eukaryota; kingdom Metazoa; phylum Arthropoda; class Branchiopoda; order Anostraca; family Artemiidae; genus Artemia; species Artemia franciscana. Next base: position 31,529,656 of record NC_088863.1, read on the forward strand.
TTGCCAAGAGTTAAAGATTGGTTAGTATTTCAGATAAATTCCAACATATCTATGCAGAAACAGCTTTAAGAGGTGTAAGAACGTTGCCCTGCATTTATGAACTTTTTTGAAGAGTTTAGCTCTATTTAACCGAGTCGAAAATGGTTTCTGTCATATTTCACTCAGTACCATCTCAAGCTATACTAGATGGTGTTGACAGAGATGATCTTCCGTGCAAAGTTTACTTTGCCTTTTATTCAAAGTTACTCATTGCAAAGTTTACTTTGCCTTTTATTTTACTTAAAATTATTAACATTTTTTATGGTTGTATTAAAGATGGGACATTTAAAACTTAATTTGAAAAGGCAAGAATTATGTCTGTTGAAAATGGCCATCTTGATGATTATTGTAACTACACGCCGATGTAAATTCTGCCAACACCGTCTAAAATTTTAAAAAATTTATTGATATTCAGGTTTAACTATTCTAGCAAAAACAGAGGCACTTTTCTAATGACTGTTGTTAGATTGATATTGTATTGTATCAGATTAAAGACGGTTCTTGACTACTAAGGTCCCTGCGTCGGCCCTGCAGTGCATTGCTGCAGCATGATTCGATCTCTGGGTCCCGTAATACAAAAAATGAAAAATGCTTCCATGTAAAATGAGCCACACTCAGTTTTTGCGATTTTCCGTTCTAAAATAAAGCCAGGGGGAAGGAAACAATAGAAGCACATATCTCTTTTCCAACGCAACATCATCAAACAGTTCGTGGTAACGAACTATAGTAAGGAGCGACCCTGCTCAGTAATAACCAAAACTCTAAAAAACGGGATTTTGATACCAATAGCTACATCAAAAGAATTACATTTTAATGCTGATTTTAAATATATAAGTTTAAATAAGTTTAATCTTATCCATCAAGAGTTACGAGCCTGAGAAAATTTGCCTTATTTTAGAAAATAGGGGGAACACCTCCTAAAAGTCATTGAATCTTAATGAACAGCGTATCCATCGTATCAGAGAAGCCTACTGTAGAAGTTTCAAGCTCCTATCTACAAAAATGTGGCATTTTATATTTTTTGCCAGAAGACAAATCACGGATGCGTGTTTATTTGTTTGTTTTTTTATTCTCCAGGGGTAATTGTATCAACCCAGTTGTCCAACAATGTTGCGAGAGGGCTCATTCTAACGGAAATGCAAAGTTCTAGTGCCTCTTTTAAGTGGCCAAAAAAGTTGGAGGGCACCTAGGCTCCCTCCCACGCTAATTATTTTCCAAAAGTCACTGGATCAAAATTCTGAGATAGCCATTTTATTCAGCATAGTCAAAAAACCTTATGACTATGTCTTTGGGGACGACTTACTCCTCCACAGTCCCCGTGGGAGGGGCTACGAGTTATAAACTTTGACCTGTGTTTACATATAGTAAAGGTTATTGGGAAGTGTAGAGACGTTTTCAGGGGGATTTTTTGGTTGGGGGAGAGGTTGAGAAGAGGGGGAAATGTCGGGGAACTTTCTATGGAGGAATTTTTCATGGGGGAAGAAAATTTCCACGAAGGGAGCGCAGGATTTTCTAGCGTTATTTAAAAAAAAACAATGAAAAAATATATATGATAAAGATGTTTCAACTGAAAGTAAGGAGCAGCATTAAAACTTAAAACGAACAGAAATTATTATGCGTATCAGGGGTTCACCTCCTCCTAATACCTCGCTCATTACGCTAAAGTATTTTTAGTACCTTCAACTATTTATTCTACGGCCTTTGTGATTCAGGCGTCATTCTTAAGGATATGGGACAAAATTTAAGCTTTAGTGTAAAGAGCGAGGTAATGGCGAAGGTGTGAGCCTCCTCATATATATCTTTATATATATATATATATATATATATATATAAATGCTGTGTCCGTCTGTTACATTATCGTTATTACCGTTACACGCGCTCAAAAAATTGAGGCTCTTTTTAAATTTTATTAAATTGCTTAAAATGTAAAAACTTGTGGTTGCACAAATATTTCAATATATTTCGACAATGGATTAAAGTAATTCGAAAACCTTAAAACAGAAAATCAAAAGTTAGAAGTTTAGTAGAAACTATGACGTCATATTGTAACAGCTAACAGATAAATGACATTAAAAAAAATTGAGGCTCCTTTTAAATTTTATTAAATTGCTTAGAGTAAAACACTGGCATCTGCACAAATATTTGAATATATTTTGACAACCTTAAAAAGAAAAAACAAAGTTTGAAGTTTTAAAACAGAAAACGAAACCGATTTGCTGTATCAATTCCATCCAAAAATGACATAGCATTGCCGGAACCCCGAGCACAAGGGATAATGAGAATTCGTATGTAGAAGCCTGCCGCGTGCCATGCGACCCAGGTAGTACGTAATAAAAACAAACAAATATAGAAATATGTTAGGCAAGCTAATTTGTAAGTTACGTATAAAACGTTCGTCAAAAATTAAAAGTTCTAAGTTGCTTTTTTAAGTAACCCAAAATTTGGAGGGCAGCTAGGCCTCCTCCCCCGTTCCTTTTTTCTCAAAATCATTTGATCAAAACTATGAGAAAGCCATTTAGCAAAAAAATAAATATGTAAATTATTCGTTTTAATTATTCATCTGCGGAGAGCCAAAATCAAAACATGTATTAATTCAAAAACGTTCAAAAATTAAATAAAAAAAAACACGTTTTTTAACTGAAAGTAAGGAGTGACATTAAAACTTAGAACGAAGAGAAATTATTTCGTATATGAAAGGGGCAGTTCCCTCCTCAACGCCCCGCTCTTTACGCTATAGTTTTTTCCTGTTTTAAAAAGTAGAGTTAAGAGAAAGAACCAACTTCAAGTTCAGAGAAAGAGTCAAAGAGACAAGCTAAGAGAAGAGTGGGGTGTTGAGGAGGGAGCGGCACCTTTCATATACGAAGTAATTTCTCGTCGTTCTAAGTTTTAATGTCGCTCCTTACTTTCAGTTAAAAAAAAAACTTGTTTTTTTATTTAATTCATTAAGGATTTAAATTCGTTCCATTATGTTGAGTAATGATGATAGACCAGTCACTTTCAGATGTTTCGCTTCATATTTTGTGACAGTTTTTCTTGTTAAGCTTTAAACAGGGTAGCTTCTTACCTTGATTAAATAAAAAAAAACAAGTTTTTTGAAATGAAAGTATGGAGCAACATTAGCACTCAAAACGAACAGAAATTATTTCGTATATGAAAGGGGCTTTTCCTCCTCAACGCCCCGCTCTTTATGCTAAAGTTTGACTCTTTCTCTTGACTCCACTTTTTAAAACAGTTAGAAAATCTAGCTTAAAGAAGCTTAAAAGCCCCTTTCATATACGGAATAATTTCTGTTCGTTTTAAGTTTTTATGTTGCTCCTTCTTTCATTTAAAAAAAAAACTTGTTTTTTATTTAATTTCTGTACGTTTTGAATTAATGCATGTTTTGATCTTGGCTCTCCGCACATAAATAATTAAAACGAAATTTGCATATTAATAAATTGCAATTAATCGGAAAATTTTGAGAAAAAAGAGCGAGGGAGGAGGCCTAGTTGTCCTCCAATTTTTTGATTGTTTAAAAAGGCAACTAGAACTTTTAATTTTTTACGAACATTTTCATTGGTAAAAAATATAAGTAACTTACGAATTAACTGATGTAACGAACTTCTATATTCGTATGTTTTCATTGCGTATACGAAAGGGTTCAACCCTCGTCGATACCTCGCTCTTTACACTAAAGCTTAAATTTTGTCCCAATTCCTTAAGAATGACCTTTGAATCACAAAGACCGTAGAATAAATAGTTGAAATTACTAAAAATACTTTAGCGTACAGAGTGAGGTATTACGAGGAGGTAAACACCTCATATGCGCAATAATTTTTGCTTGTTTTAAGTTTTAGTGCTGCTCCTTACTTTCAGTAGAAAAAACTTTTCTTATTTTTTTTATTGTTGTTTCAAATAATGCTAGAAAATCCTGCACCCCCTTCATTGAAATTCTCGTCCTTCATGAGATGTTCCTCCATGGAAATATCCTTCCACGTACCCTCCCCCCTCAACTTTCGCCTTAAACCAAAAAAATCCCCCTCAAAAGGTCTGTACACTTCCCAGGAACTATTACTATACATAAACACAGGTCAAAGTTTGTAACTTGCAGCCCCTCCCACGGGAACTGCGGGGGACTAAGTCGTTCCTAAAGACATAGTTATTAGGTTTTTCGACTATGGTGAATAAAATGGCTATCTCAGAATTTTGATCCGGTGACTTTTGGGAAAAAATGGTCGTGGGAGGGGGCCTAGGTGCCCTCCAATTTTTTTGGTCACTGAAAAAGGGCACTATAACCTTTAATTTCCATTAGAATGAGTCCTCCCACGCCATTCTAGGACCACTCAGTCGATACGATCACCACTGGGGGAAAAAAAAACAAATAAACACGCATCCGTGATCTGTATTCTGGCAAAAAATACGAAATTCCACATTTTGTTGGAACTTAGGAAAATAAGGTTTTCTGATACGCTGAATCTGATAGTGCGATTTTCGTTAAGATTGTATGAGTTTTCGAGGGTGTTTCCTCCTATTTTCTAAAATGAGGCAAATTTTCTCAGGCTCGTAACTTTTGATGGGTAAGACTGATCTTAATGAAATTTATAAATTTAGAATCAGATTTTCGGTCGCTCCTTACTACAGTTCGTTAACACGAAGTGTTTGATTGAATACCTTTTCATTCAATTTTTCTTATTTTCAAAAAGCAAAAACTTTCGAATTAGGAGAATGTTAAGAAATAGTACATAGTCTAGATATTTCGATAGGTGAGAGGGGGCTACTCATTTATAGGAATAGGAATACGGTGTTCAATTTTTTTTTTTTTTTGAGAAAATCTTGTTTCTTTGAGAATATCAGGTGTTTTTGTTCAGAGGTGGGAGGAAATATCGGTCTTGTAAGAACATTTAAGCTTCTAAAATTATCTCATATATTGTTGTCCTGTTTAGTCGTGTCGTTTTTCTGTCCACTTCCTTAGTACCTGTAGTCCATTTCCTTAAATCCCTTTAGGAGAACACCGATGGTAGCCACGCGTTCTGGGTTTTTTTTAATGCATATTGTTTGGCTTACATATTAGAACTTGATTTGCGAAAGTGTATGTGATGAAGTCGAGAGGCCAATCTTTTGCGGGCTTTCTTAAGACTAGTGCCTAAGTTATTATTATTTTTGGTGCCCTATGTCCAAATATATCATACTAATCCTTTTTTTTCATTTTTAAAGTAGGTTAGGGGTATCCATATTTTGTAATATCTCGGGAAAACTGGTCTTAAAGGAGCAATTTCCCCTTAATTAGTCAAAATAGTTCAATCTGAATATCACCATGTTAAATACTACTTTCTTCTCCTAAACAAAAATGAAAGATTATGAGGAACATACACACATGAGTAGCTGCGAAGTCCCTTCTTTTGTTTAAAAAGTTTTCCAGAATTAATCAGCATTCGCCTGAGTTCGTGTCTTAATTGAGGATCGTTTGACAGTCAGAAACGCTAGAAGGATGTTAAGAAAAGAGTCATTCAAGGACCAACTTCGAATGAAGTTATCTGACCCCAAAAAACTTGTGTTATTAACTCATTTATGAAAATCAGTTCTGAAAGCCCCGGAAAGGATGTGGATAAAGTTTTGATTCTTTGGGAATCTACACTTGCTCTAGAGCAAAGAGAGCTAGAGCTAGTGCAAAAAAAATTGACTTTGAGGTTTTATTTATTTTCTTTGGCGCAAGTTATAAGATTGCTTTTAATTGACTCATAATAAAATGTTCATCACTGTTATTTTTTCCCTTTGTGCTAGCAATGAGAAAAGCTATTCAAGGAAATTTCCGGTTGGTTTTGAGCACGACATTCAGAAAATTTCAAGCACCAAAGTAAAACTTACGAAAAGCTTTCTAGGCGATTTAAGTTATTTTTAGCTATTTAAGAAATAGCCTTGGACTTGCTTCTGTCTTTTTTTCAAATGTTTGACCGGTCGGTGATCAACCTTTACCATGTCCTGTGGTGGCGCAGTGGATTTGACCTTAGCTTGATAATATGGGACCCAGAGATCGAATCACGCTGCAGGAATGCACTGCAGGGCCAACGCAGGGACCTTAGTAGTCAAGAAACGTCGTTAATTCTTAAATAATAATAATAATAACCTTTACCGTTCTGTTTTTTTTTTTGTTCCTGTTTTTTAAGAATGTTATCAAATTGAAATTCGATATAATTTCAAGCTTATGAATCGTCAAAGCCAAGCAACATTATGTAATTATGGATTAGAAGGACAGTCGGTTAAACATAATTAAGTTTTTGCTCCAAACGAAAATAAACATTAACATGCGAACAATTACTGGCAATTGTAAAATATAATGTGCGATGACAATCTTCTGTGCATCTTTTCTTAAAAAAATGATCGCTAAAATTGTAGCTCTTCCCTGTGCAGCAACTCTGTTTATTTAAGTTCCAAACATTTACATTATTTGATTAAACGCCTGAACATAATTTTTATTCCAGACAGTTATTTCTTTTATTCTTATGGCATGATCTTTTATCTAGGCAACAGTCAACAGGCATAAATATTTCCACATCATCCCCTAAAAGCTTAGCCTAGGATTGTTTATCACACATATCGGACTCTTCCTCCGCATACTAGCTATTTTCCAATAAAAACGTGGTCATTTTCTTTCCAGCTTCCTATTCTATCTATAGAAAAGGCACTGTATTAAGGAAATGTCTGACAAGGGATTTTTGTTAAGGAGTATGTCTGAAACAAATGTAGTTTGATTGCTGAGGGATTAAATCTAGCTCGATAGAATGGGTAAATTAAAGTGCTGCTCCACTATCGCTATTGTTTGAAACATCTTTGATGTTCTTTAACAAACAAGTGAATGCCTACTGATATGCTTAATAAACATACCAAAGAATCGGTGGCGAAAAATAGATCGACACTTAAATCGACTACTTACCATCAGAGCAACATTATTGAAATATCCATGAGTAAACTCGGAAGCATGCACTATCTTTATAATCGAGCAATAATTGTGTATTTATTCATGTCTTTATTTTTTCTTGAAAACTGCTCCATATTTTTTCGGGAAAATTTGTATCCTTGGATATTCTGGCCTAATAGGTCATAGTTAAAAAAATAGGTTTAAATCTAGATAGGATAGAAATTTATATAAATCGTTAAGAGCCTTAATTTTGGGGGGGGGGAAATCATGTGAGTGACGTCATTGTTGTATATATCAGTATTACAATGATGTTGTCACACTTGTCATACTTATGTGGAAAAACTGAATATTTTCATGCATGAAGAAGTACAATAAATTGCTTAAAGAGCAAAAAACTGGTAATCCCGTGAACAACTTCCTCACGGAGAATTTCTACCTTGGAAAATATGAAAATATTCTACGGGGTGAATATTCTTCCCTATAAAAAGATACTCTATACAATTCCAACCTGGTAAGAAATCCCCCCTTAATATCTCCACATGTAAAATTGAGTTGGCAATGAGAAAGTAAGAAAATAAAAAGAATGTTGTATAGGAATTCTGACAAATTCCCCCAGTGTAAAATTTCTCTTGGAAAGTTCCCACGCAGAAATCTCCCTTCTCACCGAAAATTCACTATAATTACCGTTGATTTTGTATCGACTACGTGCACCCCTAGTAACGAGTGTGCTACCACACGCCATTAATGCCTCTGAAACTGGGAGCCTCAGTAAACAGTTTTCCAATAGTTTCAACTTTTTAAAGTTTTTAGTTTTTTATAATTTAAAATTTTTATAGAAAATTGTTTTTATTTTCAATAAACAGTTTTTCGCATAACTTATATAAAAAATGTGGTAGCTTGACGGAATTAAAAAGTTTCAGAATACAATTTTAATAAATGCAATTAAAGACTGGATTACTCAATATCAAGCTAAACTTGATTTGATTACTGTATTAATTTACGTAAAATTGTTCGTTTTTTTTTTTTTTTACACCAAAAACTGAAGTAGTATTAACTTAACAATAAAAAAGCTCCGACGTAAGAACGATATTTAAGGGGTTGTAAGACGAGATTCAACTCGTCTAAACGTCAAGAATAAGAACTAAAAATTATCAACGGAATTCCAAAAATATACTTTGAGGATGCCCTATCTCTTGAAGAATTTACAACTCCCGCAAGCAATCCAATCTCTTATGAGTAGGACAAATATTAAGGGAGGGTGTTAAGCCCAGCACCTCCCCTGGATATGCCCTTGCGTGTAAGTCCTTTTTAGCATAGTCAGGTAAGCACGCAGACAGAATCCTTAATTATAAATATATTTTTTTCTATGATTTCCTTGAAATTTGTGCATAGTTTTTCTGACTTTTTGCTCTTTGTATGGATTTATTATTGCAATGCTTACCCTTACTAATAAGCAAATTCTTTATCATACTTACCTGACATAAGATATCCTCGATACCGTCGATAACCAAGATGCCTCATCTAATAACAAAATATTTCGAAACATAGCTGGGAATATGTAATGTATTTTTGCTACACACAGATTATGACTGTATTTATGTTTTCCACTCATCTGGTGAAAATTTACATATCCTTTAAAAATAATGTAAGGCGTGGTGAATATAGTGCTTAGGTCATGCTTAAAGTCAGATTGTCTGCAAAATACTACAATTAGCTTTGGTGATTAGAAATATTTCAGACTTATTTAATGGTACCATGAATTGAATGGGCTGTTATACCGTTTTTAGAAGGAGTAATTACATAAATCTACACTAGGACATTACATGCAATGACCTTAATTAAACTATAGCTTATTATGGCTTCATATTTTATTTATGTTAAATTGGCTAAATTTGATGTCAAAATGCATTCATAAGGTAGACCGAGATCTGGGAATTCCGAGGAATTCATCATAACATTGTAGACCCGAAGTACTTAGCAAGAGCTAAGAGCTCATATGGCACTTTTGACGAGAGATCACATCCAGTCTGGTTATGTCAATCTAGCATCTAGAACTTGCGCTTATTCTCGAAATCGCCAAAGCACTAGAAATTCCCCAGCTCTTATTTGGTCCGGTTATATCAGTCAGGTATCTAGAACTTGTGCTTATTCTTCCCATCAAGTTTCATCCCGATCTCTCCACTCAAAGCATTTTCCAAGATTTTCCGTTTACAAGGTTTTTGTTTGACCCCCCCCCCAATGTCCCAATGTCACCAGATCCAGTCTAAGTTTATATAAGGACCTCTCAGACACCAGGTCCTTCTATCAAATTTCATTAAGATCCGATCATCCCTTCGTAAATTAAAAATACCTCATTTTTTCTAATTTTTCCAATTAACTGTCCATCCTCTCCCCCCAGATGGTCGAATCGGGGAAGTGACTATTTCTAATTAAATCTGGTCCAGTCCCTGATACGCCTGCCAAATTTCAGCGATCGCTATATCGATCACGTATCTAGTTTCGGATCTTCTTCAGTTACAAAATGGAGTGGTCCGGGATTCGAGCCCAAGACCTCTCACACCCTAAGCGAGAATCATACCACAAGACAAGCAAGCCACACTTAAGAACAACAATAATTTTTTATATGCAAATAAAATTCTTCTCCACTATCTTTTTCGCTTGCCCCCCCCCCCCAGATGGTCAAGTCAGGGAAGCGACTATTTCTAATTTAATCTGATGCGGTCCCTTATATACCTGCCAACTTTCATCGTCCGAGCTTAGCTTGAAGTGCATAAACTAGCAAAACCGGGACCGACAGACAGACAGACCGACGGACAGAAATTACGGTCGCTATATGTCACTTGGTAATTACCAAGTACCATAAAAACCAGTATCATTATAAACCATCCTGAAATCAGTTCAACAATTTGAGAAAACAGCCAAAGATGAGAAGATGTACACGACACATGGCAAGTAGATGTGAAAATACTATTCTAAAGTTTAGCCTTTTCAGAACGGTAACGAATTTTTGCTTCAGAGAAAAAAAAAAGAAAAAAATAGAGATTTTGAAAATAAACTTATGATTAACATAATCGCTCAAAATGACTTTGTGCTTCTATCATCTTCGTAGTTAAGAGGGAGTTATGGGCGTCAAGCTGTCGTTAAAAATGAAGCTAGTTTCTTCTAGGAAATTTCTTGTCCAATGAGAAAATTTTATAAAATATCAGAATAAAGGCTGTCACATATTCTCCAAATAATCCTTTAGGGAAACATTTTCTACCAACATTCTAAATCACTGCTATAGTGATATTTGAAGTTCTTTGGATTTATTTTTGAAATTATGACGATACAAGCATAGATTCCATTTTTGAACATTGAATTCTTCTAGATTCATTTTTGGTGGTTCTTCTATGAAATTTCTTGTCCAATGAGAAAATTATATAGGCTATAATAGCATAATAAAAGTTTTCACAGACTACACCAATGGTCCTTTTAGTAAACATTTTCAATCAACATCCTAAATTACTGCTCTAGCATTATTTGAGATTCTTCAAATGTATTTAAAAATCATGACGATATAAAATAAATCATATTTTTGGTGTTTGATGGATTATTTTGTCATAGTCACCTGTATTTATTATTATTTTCTGGTAATTTAAGGTGCAACGTTCACGACCCGAGAGGAAAAACAGGGCTTCCTTTGAAGCTGGAAGACAAAAGAGCCGAACCAAAAGTGTTATATGCCTCAATCAATTATAGTAGAAATAAGCAAAGACAGGCAAACAAGACTACAGAAGATACGGACGAAGAATTACACTTGGCAAGTATCCGTAAAGATCGATAATTTTTCTGCCTAGTCCGGTTAAGAGGGATATTTTCGAAAAAGAAACTTACAGTCCAGTAAAAGCACGGTTTTTGAGCAACAGAATTTTTTCGGGGTACAGAAGATCTTCAAGAATTACACTAAGATCTGACAAATCCGGTTTGAACCGGCTATGATGTTTTTTTTTTTTTTTTTTTTAGTGAGAAAACTACAATGTATGTATATTTTAATTAAGTATTTAATATTTACGAGGTGGTTAGGGGTTAGGTTAAGTTAGGTTAGGCTGGGTCAGGTATTTAATATAATGCGTTCTGTAAGACCTGCTTTCCATAATTCTTTGTCATAAATTCCGTAACTTTATTTTTAAAGTATTACATTATCACCATCTTTAGGTATATTTCATTAGGAGTAACCTAACTTCATTTCTTAATGATGTTGTGTTGAACAGACAATTACTGTTTTTGGCACCAAAATGTTCAGAAAAACTTGCTCAATAGCATATCCAAAATCGGCTATTCCAATAGCCGGAATAGCTGATTTTGGCATATCCAAATATCCAAAATTGTTATATTCTTTCAACCCACCAAATACTGCACAAATTAAGATTCTGATTTTTCAGTCCCATCTGACCATGATTTGGTGGAAATGGGGAATTAATCGATAAAACTTTCTAATTCTGATGTCCTTTTCAGTCTTCTTGAGCACGAATTAATAAGATATGACTTTTCAATCCAGACAACGTCGAAAAAATTGAAATTCGAGCCCCTCCCCCCCCCCCTTCCACTCTTTTCCCTGAAAAAGAGGTATTTTAACACTGTTGATTTCTGCCTATTTGGATACGTGATTAAAAAAAATTCTGAACATTAAGGTAGCCAAAAAAAAAATATGTTGCTTTAAAGCCGAGGCTTGGCCTTTTTTTTCGTAGTTTTACTGGACTATGTATATTTCGTCACAAATCCAGTGAAGATATTGCTCTATCTATACTAACGAGACTTAAATCTAAAATATTTGAACAATTTTAAGTTTATGCCAGAGGTAAAAATGTATTATTTTTTTTCAACCGTTATAGTCATTATTCAGTCACCAAATAACTGCTATTATTAAGTATTGGGTCATGCCCACATTCAATTGTATATAATACAGTTGTCAAACTGGGCGATACTGCAATGTTAAAGTAATGGCTGGGTTTTAAGCAAGCCTAGAAGTTATTTGTGATGATGGTACTGTATTTTAGAAGACAGCGTTGCCATTTTCATTAAACGATTAATTTATTGACACTGTCAGTTCATTTTTATTCAATAACACTTATTAAATTAAGGTAGGACTAAAACTGACGAGGAATCACAAAAAAAGTTATGATTATTTCACAAGTTGTTTTAGGTTCTCTTGAATTTCTTTTGTGAAGAATAATGAATAATTATACGGAATAAAATTGTTTTTAACAAGCAACGTTTATGAAAATGTTTTTCAAGGAAATGAAGATGGCGAGCAGAAACACCAAATGTATTGGTTAGCAAAAACTTCTTCATTTGGACAACTGTATCTTATAGTTGTTGTCTTTTAACAAGCTCTGATAAAAACATAATTTATCATTTACCCAAGAGAAACTTAGTTTTATTTTATCTTAGCTGTTTGGCTGCCTTAGGGGAAACATAGTCACTGTGGAATTGCGTCTCCATAAGAAACAACCTATAGAAGATAAGGGTACTAATAAGAAAAAGGCCACATGAGACTCTTAGGAGGGAGTTTGACTCGGATGTGTTAATATTTCAGCTATTACAGGCTAGGGTTCGTTGTTTACTATAGGAGTTATTGTATTTTTCTCTGTAGGACGTGAGTGTTTCTTACTTGGCTGCTAGTTATATCTGCATCCCTGACTATAGAGCTTCAGGACAAGGCTGTTCAACAGGTGTTTTTTGTGTTTCAATCTTACACCATTCTCGGAGGTTTAGGGATATCGTTTTTGTTACTAATGGACGCATTCACCCCTTACTAGGTTACAGCTACTTCTACAACCATGACTAGGTTAGAGATACAGCTGCAGTCATAGCTTTTCAAAGATAATTACAAACTGGCCAGAGCCTATGGTTCTTTCTTAGTTGGAATAGTAGTATGAACCCCAGAGAATTGGTCAGCCATGTCAGTCACATATGGTGCCATACCCAGAAAAGCTACATCTCAAAAGATACTCGTAGTTTCTTAACTTTTAATTATTATATGATAACAACGAAGCTAACATAATTCCCATTTATAATTAGCTATACCATTCCCTTATGAAATTTCAGCTACCTCTACAACCATGATACTGATCAAATTTATATAATCTTCATTTATCAATAGCTATTATGATCCGTCATGTAACTATATCGATCCTTTGTGTTTTTGTGTAATGGTAATGTATAATGAACTATATCGATCCTTCAAATGATTTATGCATGAAAATTTTATAATTTTTCCACTTTTTCACATAACTTTGACCACAAATTTACCGTTAAGACCTTGCCTGGAAATATAGCTTATTACAAACAAGAACAAACCTACGGCTTTTTCTTCTTTGGAATAGTTAGAGACAAACAACAAAAAATAAAATATTCCCAAGATACAAGTAAATATACCGATCCTTTCTATAATGAAATAAAATTATTTTATTTAAAATTTTCATGAATCATTTTTGTTTCAATTGACAAATCAGATTTTTTGTTAAAGCCCTAAAAAATTACCGCATTTTACGCTACTATATCTACATGCTTAGTATGATGTTAAAAATACTATTTTTATCGTTAAAAATACTATTTTTATCGTCGCTTGTAAGATGATGTTTATAACATTTGTTATTCCAGTGCTATACCACGAAATATTTTTAAATATATAATTTCCTTTAAAATGAGCCATTAAACAGCCATCTATCATGTTTCAATGCCCTGCTAACTGCGGAGAAGAAAAAACGGAAAGAAAAAAAGATGCCGTTGGTGGAGAATATCGTGCTTGCAGCCAATTTTCTTGTTTTTCATGTCAAATTTTCCTTGCTGTTCAAGCCGAAGAACAGTAAGTTTCCTATATAGTGGTTTCGGACAAAACAGTTCTAATAGTGAACTTCTTGTGTTGATCTGACACTACTCTTAGGACTTATGGGGTATTGTTGTTTTTACTATAAGACGTAATAGTCTCTGAATAGGTTTAGTGATTCTGAACTGGAACCTTAAATAAAATTTATTTTGATTTTTTTTTTTTTTTCTATGGAAACATTGCGTAACGTTATAAAGATACTCACTTTAGGAGTTAAGCCAAAAAAGTTTTTTTTTTTCCAGTCGATAATTGTAACTTTGAACTGAGAAATGAAATAAAATTATTTTGTTTAAAATTTTCCAGAATTATTCTAGTTTCAATTGACAGATAGGATTTGTGTTAAAACTCTAAAAAAGTAAAAAAAAATTAGCATTTTATACAACTATATCGATTTTTTTTTTAATGTTAAAAATCCTATGTTAATCTTCGTACGCAAGATGATTTATGTTTGCTCCTTCAGTGTCATACAAAAATGCAGTTTTAGTAAAAAAAAAAATGGTTCTATTTTAAAAATCAGTTTTGTTCATTTTAAAAGGTTTTTTAAATACATAATTTTCCTTTAAACAGCTCTCGATGATGTTCCAGTGCTTCGCTGGCTGCGGAGAATGAATAAAAAAGATACCGTCAAAGCAGAATATCGTGCTTGCAGCCACTTTTCTCGTTTTTCGAGCGAATAGATTTTCCTTGTTGTTCATTTCCTTGTTTTAAATTTCCTTCATAGTGGTTTCGGACAAGGCGGCTCTAATACTGTAATTCTTGTTTTGATCCGACACTCTTTTTAAAAGTTATGGCGTATCTAAGTTTTTACTATGGGACGTGATCGTCTCTTGCTAGGTTGCTAACTATCGCTGCAGCCGGGTTTGTGCTAGGCGTAGCCTGATAGTAGGTGGCTTATGGGTCCCCCACCGAAAAGTACACAAATATACTTGGACTTCCCCTAACGGTGCTAAAAGAAGCCATATTGACCACATATTAGTGAAAAAGCGTCATAAACGACCAATGGAGGATGTGCGAACTTACCGTGGTGCAGATTCCTACTCCAACCACCAACTGATAATTATCAGTTTCAAGCTTCAGCTGAAAGCCGTGAGGAAGCACCAAACGCTATCAAATCCTTCGACGTCCATACGCTCCAAAACAAGAATCTTCGACAAGCGTACTGTGTAGGTCTTGCTAACAGGTTTGCAAGTCTTTCAACTGAAGACACTTCTGCAGCGGTGAACGAGAGATGGGAGTCTATTGTACAATGGGTGCCGCATGTCGCCGAAGAGAAGATTGGATATGCGAAAAAGAAAAGGGAACATTGGATCAGGGACAAACATTCGAAATTTATAAATGACCAGAAAGAGCCCAAGATTATGTTGGAATCAAGCAAGAGTGAGTCCATTGTCGAGCACAAAGATCATATGAAATATAAGTATAAGGAAGTCCGTACAGCGAACTACAAGAGTGGACAAACGGCCTTTGTTTTAGACAAAGGCAGCTGAAGCACAGACAGCTGCCAGTAAGCGCGACAGGCTGACAGTCTACCGTATCACAAAGGAAATAACCGGAGATTTCAGAAAGCTGGCTTCTGCGATTGAAAGTAAGACTAGTCAACCTCTTAAAAAAAGGAAGACATAGATAAGAGACAGAAAGAATACTTCAAAGAGGTACTAAATTTTCTGCCGCCTACTAACCCTGTATCCTCTCTGGCTGAGCTACCGTTCCTCCAACTTGACATAAGTGAAGAACCTTTAAGCTTGCTCGAAGTCAAGACAGCATTGCAAAAGCTTAAGAATGGCAAAGGTGCAAGAATTGACGCCTAACAGCCTGAACTATTGGAGTATGGAGCTGAAGTCATGACCGAGCCTCCTCACCAGGCTCTTACTCAGATATGGGAAACTGAAAATATTCCTATTGATTAAAGAAATGGGGTATTGTCAAGCTCTTTAAGAAAGACAAAATAAAAACTTCCTTTTTCTTCCAATGAATTATCATTTATAACACTTGCAAATTCAAGGCCAATGCCCTTTGCTTTAGCTGTCCCTTTTGGTCTAGTATTACATGATGGTCCAGGTTGTTGATTTGTTAATTTTTCAGGTGGTGGAGCAAAAAATTCCTTTTTTTTCCAACGAATTGGCAAATTTTCGTTTTTTGGGTCTATCTCTAGATAAGTTTTTCATACTGATATGTCTTTTCATACTAGTCTTTTCTAAGATATTTGATTTTTGAAGTAAGTCTGATTTCTAGCACCGATCGTCTACTAAGCTATAAACTTTTGTTTTTTTTTTAAGTTTTCGAATTGTAGAAATCCCTTGTTAAAATATATACAAACATTTATGCAATTACCAGTTTTTTGCTGTTTAAGCAATTTAATGTACACTTTTCACTCACATAAATATTTTTGTCCAAAATTAAGGTTCCTAAAGAATTTTTTCCAATTTCTTACCTATCTAGATCGTTTTTTTCAGGTCAGAATCACAAAATAAGAGCGAAAGAATGCATATACATTTAGCTTATTGACGGATTAAAGGATGTATATGTAGGCACCCAGAACACAATTATAATGCTATGCGTTGACGATATAAACTTTAACTTTTAATTAGGTTAATGCTGTCTCTGTTGAATTTAGCTAAATTGCCTTGCGGTCACTGGGTGGATTTTGTTATTAGAATCTCGACAATATAGATTATGATGACTTAAAAGTCAAATGTCCCTGTAAAAAGCACAGACTGAATATTTTCTATAAATTACCTGTGTTTGTGAAAGACCTATCAGTGCTTTAGACAGCGAATCCAAAAATGGGGCATTTTATCGTAAATATAGCACCACATTCAGAATAGTGATATAATTCAAGATATTCTTTTTTAGACATTACTTGAAAACCTTATATAATTTTTATTGTTTTTTCTTCCCCAGTACCACCTGGAATTTTCTGTTGCATTGTGCCTCCTCCTTGGCTCGGTACTTGTTCTCTAAATAAAACATCTGATGTATCTGAATTTTCATTTGAGTGTGAAGACTTTTAAAATACATTTTGTTTCTGAAAGATTCGAGATAATTTCAACTAAGATGACGGACTTTTTTTCAGATCGAAAAGAAAATGCAATCCTTTCAACTGGAATGTGACGTGATGCTTGAGAGGTCAAATAATCAAGAGTCTGGTAAAGACATTAGAGAAGACGTAGAACATATATATGAATCAATCATCGAATCAGTTGCTAGTAATGTTATCTACAACACGCCATATGATCTTAAAGTTGATAGTAATACCACTGAGACTTCAGAACAATTTCTTCAGGGCAATTATACAAAAAAACATTGCGTATCAAGATTTCAAAAACCTAAGAAGGAAAAAAGTCTTTCTACAACAACCTATTCGTTTACTAGGGATCGATCAGTGCTTGAACTATCGCAGGTCATAAATGAGTCTCCTACAACTGAAATTAACACAATTATTTGTAAAACTTGCAGAAGCTCTATAAATATAAATGAAATAGTGGATGTTCCTGTATTTGTTGCTCCGTCAGCAAATAACCAAAACCTTCAAGATTCACTTCGTCGTACTCTTTATCATAAAGACTTAAAAAACCTGAAAAATCAACGTCATCTGCAGAAAAAGAATTTCAGAAGTCAAATTGAAGAAGTAGAAGGTACAGGTGCTATCGAATGGAAGATCAAAAGAAGATCAGATGGTATTCGATACATATCGCGAATAATACCAAACAAAAACGAAAAAGTATGTATTCTAAACCATAAATTCAAATTTTAGTACCATGAAACGTCATTTATTTTTAAATTTGAGAGGGGGAAAGAAAAAAAAATAGTTCGAGACAATAGTAATTAAATTATATGTGAATTCTGGGTTAGTTGAGATATTATGGCTGATGAAAATAAGGTTGAAGCCATTAGATGTGCTACTACTATAATGTGACTACTCTTATAATCGTAACATGGTAGCTGCTGATATAAATTAAAACTAGTTACCGGGTTTGATCATTAACAATCTATGTTCAAAATATTATTTATCCTGTAACTATAATTCTGTTCACATTTGATGGAGAATTCCAAATCTTCTCCCAAGGCTCAAGATCAGCAGAATATTTACAGGAGTATTCTAAAAAAAGGTAAATGAGGTTTACTTCAGTCTTGGGGATGCTTGAAAATTTTATACCTCTAAAAAAGTACAAAGGTACATTAAAGCTAATTATAGAAATCTTTTAGGTTAACAAAGAGTGGAAGATCAATGTTGCTAATGGAAGCCAATGCAAGAGGAAACACAAAAAGGAAATTGTTAGAGAAAAAATCAAAGAGTGTACCAAGAAAATTAAAACGAAAAGTAAAAGTGAGGATCTATTGAAGAATCGATTTGTAATTGAGAAGCAAAGACTAAAATTGGAAAAGGCATCAGGAATTTTGTCTGTAACAACGGTATAAAAGTTTTTGTCAATATTTATCTCAAATAAAGAAAAAGCATTTGTAAAGTGCATCCATTAAAATCCGCTGCTTTTATAGACGGCAGAATATCCAATGGATGCTATGATTTTCAAGCTCTCGGTTTTACAGAAAGAAGAATAAGCAGTATAAACTTGATAATCCTTTTGTATAGGTTTTATTGAGTTTAAATATTATTTATGGATTAATGTTATCATTGTTTCCCCTCCAGGGTTTAAAAAACCAGGCGAAACATATAAAAAAAAAATTAGGAGATTTCTGGACAATTCAATGCCAAAATTTAGTTTTAGAAAATAAAAATTGCATGTTTTCTTTCATAAAAATTTGTTTTTAACATGTGTCTTTAATTTTGGTTACAAAGTTAATATTAATATTTTTCCAATCAAAAAAAAAAAAGAAAAAAACAGTTTCAAATCAACAATTTAAAAACATTACATAGATGTCATGTATCTATTTTTGAGTAAATCTGTGCTTGTTTAATAACGCCTATTATTGGGATTGGAATGTGATACACCCCCCTCTAATATATTTGAAGTTTATTTATTTTTGATTTTAATTGCTTCCGAAATTAAAAAACCCCTGAATATGTTCTTTAAATTTATTTTCATGAGCTTAAGCCTTTCAAATCATTAACGCTAGGGTCTTGGGGGAAAAGGAAGGCTTAAAAGGGTTACTTTTCCCTGAGAAATTCAAACTGAGCTGACCCTTGCTCTCTTCTATGGCTCCTTTGTAGCAGTTAAGCTGATGCGGGGCTTTAGATAATGAATTCAGAAACGATTACTGCTCAAATATATTAAATTACTTTGCAGAAAATTATTCAAAATAACTCTAGAGATAAATTTAACCTATAACACTTATTTTTTGTTGAAATAAAATTAATAATGACGGTGCGAAGGGTCAATATGTTGTTGATCATGCTATTAAGCTAATGCTTTTTGATTTTATTAAAAGAGAAAAACAGTTTTCTATTAAGAAACTAAAGAGTACAGTCGAAACTTAACTTGAACAAAAATTATCATTCTTCAATCTATATCGCTATAAAATTAGCCAGGACTTCACTGAAAACTCAAGGCAAGTAGGATTAAGCATAAAGTAAGCTTAGTTTCTCAGGTATAACTGACGTTTTTATTATTTTTTAGTTCTAGTAATTCGCTAGTTAATTTTGAAACGGCACGCACTGAAAGGCAATAATTTTTATTCGTTTTATGTTTCAACTTAGTTCTTTACTTACATCACAAATTATTATTGTTTTTTACTAATTGAATATAAGAGCAAGCACCTTGCTGGTAAAAGGGACTAGGGACTCCCTGGAGTGCATTTCTTAGCGGTTTTATTTAGAATTTCTGAGTCTTAGTGGGATGGTGGATTATAATCAGAATGTCAAACACTTTTTCCAATTACTTTTATAGACATTTAAAATATATTTTCTCACTGGAACAAAAATTGGTTGCTTTACTCGTGTAAATTACGCAAGGGATAACGGCTCTTCGCCAAAGTTCTGCATGAATTAACACTTGGAAGATATTACACGAAGAAAGAAAACTTTATTAGAAGAATAGAGTAAATGGAAGAATTCAGTGAAGGAATCTTAAAAAGCAGGTAATAAACGAAAGTAAGTCAAACGATGATAATGCTTTTGTTCATCAAGACTCAGATTCACTAAGCCCCAACTTGAGCTTAGGTAGCACCTCCGTGTGTACAGACACGTCAGAACAAAGAGGTAAGCTTACAAGGATTTAACAGATCAAAAAACATTGCAGCAATGTTGCCAGTGAGAAAGCCTTTATTGACGGTCTTTCTTACGAGAACAATGAAAAGTTACAAGTTTCCTCATGTCAGGCAATTAGCAGTTCAGGAGTGCCATTTTGAAATATCAACTATACTCTTAGAAAAAGAATAAAAGTGCGTCGAATGCATACTTAGAAAAAATATTGGTTCGAAGCATCTGGAAGTTCAGTTTGACCGATGGAGCAACATCTAAAACAAATTAGTTACCAGTGAGATAGTCGCTACATCGGAGCTTCTTTTCTATCAATCTTTTGCTACTGGAAGTGATTACCACACTGATAGAAGTATAGTAGGTCTGATTACTGATTAAGTCCTGTTCTTGCTTGAATGAGTGAAGCTATAGACATTGTTACTGATAAAAATGGAAATATGAAATTGGCTAACATTATTTTGGCTGATAAGCATCCTCATCTCTTAGCCTATATATGCCTTACATCTCTTAATGTATAGCTTCTTGACTGATATCCCAGGGATATTGAGAACTTTGAGTGACTTTAAATGTATTCCAAAATATGTTCATTGTTCGATGATCATAACTACGAAATTTCAAGAAATCGAAGTATCCGCAACCAGACCGTGACAAACTTAAAATTATCCATTCAGGCACGATGAAGAATGGCTACTAAGTGTTTTGGGATTTTTTTAAACAAAAAAATTGATCTGTAAACACTGACCATTTCTCAAGTATGATAATGCAATATTATACCTTCTGCATACTCTATGAAAATCATAAAGTGTTATAAAAGAAACTGACGTTCTGGGACGTTTTACGCATGCAGTAGGTCCCATGCTTATCTAGTTGGCTACAGCCTTACCTTCAGAGTATAGTTCATGAAGAAAAAAAACACTTAAATAAGCTTCCAAATGCTTTTGTTTGTCACGAAATAACGTAAAATATATGGCTAATGGAGAATACCTAGATTGTTTCTTATATTCGATCAAATAAAAAACAAGAACCAAGAGCTCATATGGCACTTGTGACGAGGTTGGAATCTAAAATTGGACTCGGTACTAGAGTTCTGGATTTCATCGACCTAGCACGTCAAGAAGCGCCGAACTTACAAAAGCTCTAGAAATCCCTCCAACTCTCCCTAAGAGATCGGATACGGTCCGCTTATGTCAATCCTTTGTCTATAAAATATAATTATTCGTGAACTCACCAAACTACTAGAAATCCCCCACTCCCCCAAAGAGAGCGAATCTGGTCCGGTTATATCAATCACATACCTAGAACTTGTGCTTCTTCTTTTCATCAAGTTTCATCCCGATCTCTCCACTCTAAAAGTTTTCCAATATTTTCGATTTTCAAGATTTCCATTTTCCCCCTATGTTCCAAATTGAAAATCGAACATCTGAGACATAAGATCTTTCTATATATCAAGTTTCATTAAGATCCAATCACCCATTCGTAAGATAAACATACCTCCACTTCACGATTTTCCCTTCCTCCAGCCCCTCCCCTCCGAGGGTCAAATCGATTAATACTGTTATCAAGTCAATTTGTGCAGGTCCCTGACACGCTTACCATTTTTCATCGTCCTAGTACGTCCAGAAGCACCGAACTTGCCAAAGCACTGGAAATCTCCCCCCTCCCCAACTCCCCCAAAGAGAGCGTATCCGGTACGGCTATGTCAATTACGTATCTAGGACTTGTGCTTGTTCTTCCCACCAAGTTTCATCCCAAACTCTCCACTCTAAGCGTTTTCCAAGATTTCCGGTTTTCCCCTCCGACTCCCCCAATATTCCCCGGATCCAGTCAGGATTTAAAATAAGGGCTCTGAGGCACGTGATCCTTCTAAATATAAAATTTAGAAGGACCGACCTGTTCGTAAGTTAAAAATACCTCATTTTTTCTAATTTTTCCGAATTAGCCGTCCCTCCACCCCCCCCAGATGATCGATTCAGGAAAATTACTATTTCTAATTTAATCTGATCTGGTCCCTTATACGCATGCCGACTTTCTTCGTCCTAGCTTATCTGGAAGTGCCCGAACTAGCAAAACCGGGACCGACAGACAGACCGACAGAATTTAGGATCGCTATCCTATGTCACTTGGTAAATATCAAGTGCCATTAAAACGGATTTACCGAAGCAACATTAAAACGGATATAAATTGTTACATGTATGAGGGGGTTGCCCCCCCCTCAATTCCTCACTCTTCACGCTAAAGTTTTTTAAGCACTTAGAAAAAGCTTCTTGTTGTTCCAATTATGTGACCCTTGTTTTTCTAAAGTCTTTCTTGAAATACTGGAACAAAAAGTAAAAATTTAACATAAAGACTTTGGTCTTGAGGAAGGGGCCCCCCCCCAGCATGTACGTGATAATTTCTGTTCGTTTTAAGTTTTAATGTTGCTCCTTATTCTCAGTTGAAAAACTTTTTTTTAATTTAATTTCCAATCGTTTTTAAATAATGCTGATAAATCTGGCTCGCATCCACGAAAGATCCTCTAGACATTTCAATCCCGGTGAAAATTTACCACGGGCAATTACCATTAACGTATCCACATGTAAAATTGAGTCTGCAAAGAGAAAGTAAAAAAAAAGAAAAAAAAAAGATTTTGTATATAAATTCTTGGAAATTTCCCCAGTGTAAAATATCCCGTGAAAATTTCACACCCTGGAAATATCACATCTCCTCGTAGAAATTCCCCACTAGAAAATTCACCCTCCTCCAACCCAAAAAATGTATGGATACTTCCCTATAGCAAATATTATATTTAAAAAAAATGGGCACATTTCGCAACTTTAAGACCTTTCCCCAGGAGCAGTGGGGGCCATTTTATCTCTAAAGGAGTGGTTATTGAACCTTTCAATAATGCTGAACAAGATGGCTATCTCAAAATTTTGATCGAACTACTTTGGCGAAAAAAGGGCGTGGGAGGAGTCTAGCTTCCCTCCAATCTTTTAGGCGACTTAAAAAGGGCACAAGAATTTTTAATTTCCATTTGAACGATCCTCTCCCGATGCTACAGGATATCTGGTTTAATTCGATCACCCCTGGAGAGGAAAAACCAATAAAACAAAAATAAACACGTATCCGTAATCTTTCTTTTGAAGAAAAATGCGAAATTCCACATTTTTGAAGATGGGAGCATGAAACTTCTAAAGTAGGGTTCTCTGATACACTAGATCTGATGGTGTTTATGGTGAGGGATCCTTATTAAGATTCACTGACTTGATGGTGATGGACTCTTATTAAGATTCATTGACTTTAAAGGGGTGCTTTCCCCTTTTTTCGAAAACCAGGTAAATTTTCTCAGGCTCAGAGCCTTCGATGGGTAAAACTAAATTTAACAAACCTTACATATTTGGAGTTAGTATAATAAATCGATTCTTTTGATACATCTGTTGATATAAAAATTCCATTTGTTAGGGTTTTTGTTACTATTGAGCCCCATAGTTTGATAGTCTCATTGTTACGCTTGCTAAAATGTGCGTATTTTCCACTTTTTTCTGATTGATTTTATTAGAAGGTACTTGGCGAGATCCAAAAAGAGCTGCATTGTCCTTACATTTAAAGTAATTGCATCCCTAGAGCTTTAAATTAACCGTGTTATTTACACCCGTAATATAGATTTTATTTATCATGGAGTTAAATGGGATATACAACAAAAATTATGTATTATGCAAGCATTGTCTGCGGTCCATAGGTAGACGTATATATGGTAGTATTGGTCCCACAAGGCGGGGCAACGTTATAGGGCCAATCGCAGTACTCTTCAAACTCATTGTACACTAGATTTTCTGGGCAGCTCTGAAAAAAAAATCGTAAGACACAAATCAAGTAAGGTGTTATTTTAAATTATATTTTGAAAAAAAATAACGAAAGAAATGTGCATGTACAATATACAACATTGACAGTTCAAGCTAAATCATGCATGTTAGATTCTAAACAATGTTTCCTTCTTTTTCAAGGTTTTGAATTATGATTTTAAATTAACTTCTTGAGCATGTGCAATATTACATAGAAAAGGTTTATTACGGATTTTAAGAGATACGTCACCTCACGGTTGTTTGATGCGTCTACCCTTCAAATGTCGATAAAACATGTAAATGATCTGACTGACAAATACTATTCAACTTTTGGAAATTAAGACACTGAAGTTAAACTTCCTTTGTAGTAATGATATTTTGTAATAATAGTCAAGATACATAGCAATGATAGTAAAGATGTTTTTTTCTATCTAAGACAAAAAGATTGTACCATAATGAAAAGAGATTTGACTTAGGGTATATCTGATAGTAAACCGAATAAAATCTAAAACTACCACTGAGAGGCGTAATTTGCTATGGGAAAGGGGGACAACTAGCCCTTCAAGACCCCGGTTTGGCCCCTATGACCAAAGTTCCCCCCTCCAGCTGATATTTAGTTTCTGTAATAAATCTCGTCAAAATTAAGATAAGCCTGCATAGTTCAAACTTCCAGAGAAATATATCAGTTTTCTTTAATATGTCAACATCGTTCTTTACTTAGGCATCGCTATTGCAATGCCTATGATATATTTCCCTTTATGGTACAGTATGGCTCATTTTTTGTTCTTCAATGTCATTTTCACTTGATTTGGGAAAATGAGCTTCGATTTTGCCCCCCCCCTCCAGGATTTTGACTAAAGTACACCACTGCTACCTTGCCGTTTTTTAGCTACTTGAGGAGTGAATGGCGCAAGGATATGAAGAAAAGGAGAATTTCGTCTGAAAAGAATAATTCTTGAAGGCTTAATTGCCATCATCCTTGTCTTTGGCTGTTTATTCTTACGCTCATTTTAGCTGCCTCTTCAAGTAAATACTCCTAGGCAAGAGGCAGCTGGTCAACAGAATCAGCAACAAGTAGAATATGCGTTGTAAATTCATCATCTATTTGAGATAATCGAAGCCCAAGAGGATTCGTTACGCTGATTTGTTCATGACGTAATCTACCATACAGTTGAAAAGGTCGAAAGCTGCAAAAAACCCTTGAACAGACGCCTGTTTTCAAGCTAAGAGGTGAGCTGTGTTTTCCGATGACCAGAATACAACTCTAGTTTTCCTTATACAGCTTCTCAAACAGCCTAATTTTCGTCAGTGGAGCTTAGAACGAGGCACAGGTAGTTACAACGGACTGAGTTGAAGTAAAAAAAACAACAACATATATATAGAAGCTTGCTTTATTGTAAAATATTTAATTTCTTTATTTTTTGCCGGAAAGTTCGCATGAATGTCCCCTTCTTCACATAGCAAAATTCTGTGATTGTTTCCTCTGATACTCATCGTTTTCTGTTAAAATTTCACCGGTAAAATGCTTTTGAGGATTGTTTCTAAGGCTGGGGTAGAGTTGCATGAGTTCCTGTGGGATCACTACTATTTGTTGTCCTAGCTAAACCAGCAGCAATAGCCGATAATATGTATTCGATCATTTCCTATAAAAATTGACTTCTACCAAACCCTAAATTAATCGCTGAACCTAATTTAGGGCTCAACAAATCTTTGTGAAAATAGCATATAGAAGTGAAAATAGTACAATATTAAGGAAAATAAGTGCTTCTGCTTATTATGTAGACTGGTGAGGTTATTTCTAGGGGAAGATTGATAAATTTATACTTTTGTTTTCTTGTTTATAGTTGAATAAGCACACGTCCAACACATAGTTTGGGTACTTTTGCATACATTTAATAGTAGAGTAAAAGAAACATCAGACGCAATAGTAAAAGAAAGATCAGACGCTAATCTTATTTCCTAATGAATATTTTTTTTCTTCTGGTGCAACACTTGAGTGGAATATCGAGTACATAAACCCTCCAAAAGTTTTTAGTTTGTATTGCTCCTGTCTAGCGGTATGGCGTCTACAGGATGAAAAAATAGCAAGCTGAAATCTTCCTAGAATCGCCAAACTTCTTTGTCGAAAATTTTGGCCTACATAAACACATACACCTTGAATTTCAGAGAAATACGAGCCTAATCACTATTAAGCATATATATAAGGGTATGTTTGGGGCTCCAGCCAATTAAATAATGAAAACTGTTGATTTCTTCATCCTTTGTATAATTTTCTTAGAATGAGCCTGTTTCAAGAACACATATATAAAAAAAAAAATTGGATAATGTCCGATAAAACCAAATTTTGAAAAAAAGAAAAGTTGTTTCACTATTTACAAGCTAATTCAGCAAGCAAAAAAATAATATCTAATATTTATCAATTAACAAATTAACGAAATTTGCTCCTTTAAATTTCTAAATTTTCATAAGCAGAAGATATAAATGAAAAAACATTAAAAAAGGATATTATGCACATTACAATTGACGTAAACTAGCACTACTTCTTAGAAAACTACTACTTAGAAAAGCACTTCTTTATAAGCACTACTTCTAGCCAAAAAAGAGTGTGAGTTCTTACCTGCAAAAAAGCCTTATTATCTGAGCACTGATAGAATTTTGTACAGTCACTGGGATGAGGATAGAGACCCTCTGAGGATGGGCAATCGTAGCACATATCTATACCACTACCCACAAATTCTTCTAGAGTCTCACCGGTAACACATACTGCATTTTTTACAAATTTTGCCATAGGGGGATTAGCTGTGAGCCATGCCAGTTCGCAGTCGCATGATATTCTGTCACTTGTAGCCTCATCAATACCTGCTATATCTATGTCCCATTTTATCCAAGAATTCGATAAATTTCTATTATGCCAGTCTTCCAATATCGGCTTAAAGACAGTTTGATTGATATAGCCAAGTTTATTCCCACCAAGCTGAATTTGAAAAAGGGTTTTCTGGGAATCAACAAAGTATGGCTCAATGATTTCAATTGGGGTTTTTTCAAAAAATATCTTTAAAGCATCGTATCCACCTTGGAAAACATTTGTCTGAAGTTTCTTTAAATTGTGATTGTTTTTGAACACAACATGCTGTTCAGTAATAAAATTGTATTCGAACATTTTTGTTGGTAATGACTCTAGACTTGTATTCTCAAAATGATATTCACCCATAATATTGGCCTGCACGCGGCCAATAGTTTTTATAGAGCCTGCATTCATTAACTTCAACACACGCAAATTACTATCAAAAGTAAAGCCCATGTCCAAGCTGGTTAATCTTGTTCCAGTTATTTCAATTCCCCATACATTCCTGAATCCCGAAAACTGTTGTTCGTTCAATACTTCCAGCAAATCACTTCTGATTATAAGACATTGCAAAGCCTCACGAACATCATTTGACTGTCTATCCAATATATCTGGCTCAATTATTGACAAATTCCTTGCAGTTATCTCTATTTTGAAAAACTTGAAGTCAAAAAACACACCTGAATTCAATTCCCGAAGATATGGTGTTATTATTGTCAATGTGTTGATGCTCGTATAATTGTCCTGAGTCTTGAAGGTGAGAAGGCATTCTCGTATTTCTGAGCTGTTTTTTGCCTACAAGTAACAGTTTAGTTAATAAATATAAATTCAGGATGGTGGCAAAACAATTTTCTTTTTCAACTCATAGTAAATAGCAACATTGAAACCTAAAACGAACAGAAATTATTCTGCATATGAGGGGGCTGCCCCCTCCTCAGTCCCTCGCACTTAACGCTAAAGTTTATTTCAGTATTTTAAGAATTCTTTGTATTTTAGTTAAATGGCTTCTCTGTTTCAGGATTCGTTGTTACATAATTGAGAAAAAAAAGTATCATAAAGAGCAGAGGCTCGAAGAGGGGACACCGTGGACATATACGAAATAATTTCTATTCGTTTTAATTTTTTTAATTGATTTCTGATCGTTTTTAAATGATGCCTGAAAATTCGTGAAAAATTCTCCACTGAAAATTGCCACCGCGTAAGCCCTCCTTCCCAGGATATTCCCCCCAAAAAGTACCCTCCTCTTTGAATATATCCCCGGAAAATTTTCTTGCGGATCATTCCCTTGAAAACACTCATTAAAAAAAAAGCTGGTTTTATATGTAAATTTTAATGATTTTTAAAATTTACATAATCATGCCGAAAACTCCCAACCCTTCCGTGGAAAATTCATCTTGGAAAATCCTCAAGGAAATTCTCTCACTGATTATTTCCCCCGGACAATTCCCCCCGGATGTTCTCTTCGTGTATAAAATTGAGTAAATTAGTAGTCAGAGAGAGAGAGAGTAAGAATTCTAGGAAATTCTACCGATGAAAATCTCTCTAGAAAATTCCCCCTAAAACTTTCCACCGCAGGTAAAATTCTCCTCTTAGATGATTCCCCCATAGAAATTTCCCCCAAGAAATGTCTGTATATTTCAAAATGTATAAACAATAGGCAAATTGCATAACTTCGACCCCTTTCCCTAGGGGGCCAGGGGAGTCATGCCATCGCCAGAAGCATAGCTTTTGGACTTCTTAACTGTGCTGAACAAAATGCATCGCTCAAAATTTTGATCTGATTTCTTTGGGAGAAAAAGGGGTTTGGGAGGGGAGCTAGCTGCTCTTCAAAGTTTTTGTTCACTTAAAAGGTCACTAGAACTTGTGTTCTCTGTTTGAATTGGCCCTCTGCCAATCTTATATTACCATTTGCTCGATGTGACCAACCCTGGGAAAAAATTTATGACTTCACCGATCTTTCTCCTTGCGAAAGATACAAATATCCATATTTGCAGAGAATGAATATATAGGAGCTTAAAGTGCAAAGTTTTTAATATATTGGAATTGTAGAATTTACAATTTCAATTAAAAAATCTCAAATTGAAATTCTATAATTAATTGAACCTTTCATTGATTAAAAATCCGATTAGTTTCTCTGTACCTCCCATTTTCCGAGTAGTTTCCCCCCCCCCCATTTTCATAGAAAGTAGTTAACGAATTTACCATGAGACTACCTAGAAATTGGCTTTATTTTTGTTTTTTAAGTGTGGATCTATTATAGGAATATTTAGTTCCAAGATCTCTTTTAAATTTAAAACAGCTAACTCGATATTTCTTACGAAATCACTAGTATTTTGTTTAGGGTGCGTTTTGGAATTTAAGAGAGGGGGGAAATAAAATTTAGATAGATTCCTAACTGAGTATATTTAGACTCAATAGATTAAATAGATATTTAGTATTTATGTATCAGAATTAACGGACTTAACAGATTTCAAACCTTGATACTTTCCCCAGTCTACTATAATGGGTAGATTAAATTGAAAAACTTAATTTTAGAACTGTATTCTGGAATATAGAAATAAAAAATTTTAAAACGAGTGAATTTACTCCTCACCAATTTGAAAGAAGGCATCTATGGAGAACAAATATAGAGAAAAATTGGTGATGAATAATTTTTTATGTTCCCCTTTAATGGTAGAGCTGCTAATGACATACTAATGGTATCTTTTTCAGTAATGACTGTAGAAAGACTAAATCGCTCTATCAAATGTAAATAGTGTAGTAAATTTAAAACTCAAGACAAACAGAAACTAGGCACTTGCAAAACTAATCAAACAAACATAGATTAACTAATTACCGCATGATAACGCATAGCACACTTTGAAAAAAAATAACGAAAAAAAAAACCCTTAAAAATCATATTTATCCAGATATAAAGTCTTTTGGCAGTCGACGAATATATGAAACCTAATCCCTTTTAAGTGACTCCCAAATATAGGAGAATTCTAGACGACTTCGTCTAGGGAGTATTGTATTTCTTGGGACCTACATTTGGAATTTGGAAAAGGTGTTCATTAAGACGGTTTCAAAAATTAGTATATACGGAAGTTGCCGGTACGATCCGTGGGAATCTGATAATCTATACCTTAGGTCACCTGAAGTATCCCCAACTGAAATATTACCCACTGTTTTTGTTGTTGGATCGTTGTAATGATTTTCGTATTCACCATAAGGCCTTTTTTAATTTAAAAAAAAAAGAAGAAAAAAGAAGAAAAAAGTAAGTTTTTTCAGCCAAAAGTAAGGACAAAAACTAAAACTTAAAAAGAATAAAACTTATTCTAAATATTAGGGAGAGGCTGCCACTTCCTCGACCCTTGATCTTTATGCTGAAGTCTTAAAGTTTTTCAAAAATACTTCTCATTCAAATTCCATGGCCCTTGTGTTCAAGCAGTCTTTATTAAAAAATTATTAGAAAAAGTCAAGCTTTAGCATAGAGAGCGAAGGTTGAAGAAGGGGCAGTCCCCGTCATACAGAGTAGTTTCTGTTTGTTTTAAGTTTTAATGTTGCTCCTTACTTTCATTTGAAGAATCCTCTGTGGTTTTATTTAATTTCAGAACATTTTTTTAAGTTATGCCAGAAAGTTCCCACATGTCCCATTTAAAACATTGTTTAAAAATTCCCCCTAGAAACTTTTCTCCCCAAGTGAAAATTGTCCCCTTGAAAAATCCACTTTTGCAGAAAATTACTCCCCCCAAAAAAACAAATATATGTTTCCCAATCACAAATACGTTGTGTAAATAATGGACAAATTGTTCAGCTAACAGGATCCCCTCTCCAGAAGCATGGCACGTCATCACATCCCAGAAGGCATAGTTACTGGATCTTTCAACTATGCTAAATTAAACGCCTATCTCAAATTTTGATCGGATGTCTTTAGGGAAAAAATAGCATGGGAGTGGAGCTAGTTGCGCTTCAATCTTTTTGGTCACTTAAGATGGGCACTAGAAGCTTTTATTTCCATTCTTATGAGCCCACTCCCGATCTTCTAGAACGATTGGCTCGACACATTGCCGCTGGGGGAAAAAAACAAGAAATAAACATATATCTATGATCTTTCTTCTGGTAATAATTGCAAAATTCCATATATTTGAATTAGGCGCTTGAAACATCTAAAATAGGGTTCCCGCCTTTTACTCTTCCTTCACTTCTTTTAATGGCCTTTTTAAGCCATATGGACTATTCTGTCTTCAATTATTTCGGCTCTATTTCCCTGTCAGATACATGTTGTTTGGCTATTTCTCTAACTTCCTCTATGTATCTGATTTTGGTCTTGTTTTCTCTATTAGTCTCCTGTTTTCTAGTTGTTTCCTCTACTGCCTCTGTCCCCGCCTTTGACCTCTGTTTCTCTGTCAGCTTCTTTTGCTTAAAAACTAGAATGCTTGAGCACACACACACACACACACACACACACACACACACACACACACACACACACACACACACACACACACACACACACACACACACACACACACACACACACACACACACACACACACACACACACACACACACACACACACACACACACACACACACACACACACACACACACACACACACACACACACACACACACACACACACACACACACACACACACACACACACACACACACACACACACACACACACACACACACACACACACACACACACACACACACACACACACACACACACACACACACACACACACACACACACACACACACACAC
>NC_088863.1:31868538-31990786 GCF_032884065.1 Artemia franciscana
GAAGATGTATTTCTTTACAAATAATTTCGTGAAGATGCATATATAAGTACGTTTTTTCTTTTAATTTATTTGTTTCTGTCTTGTTGGTTTTGTTAGGTTTATGTTCTGTTTTTTTTTCCTATGACCTGACAGCTTTTTTGGAAATACACACATACATACTGACGCTTGATCTTAGTCACTTGAAAAGCGAAAAGCAATAATTTTAATGCTATATTTCTTTTCTAACCTTCCACAGAAAAAAGAATAGTGACTTATTTTACTATAATACAAGTAAGCAAGAAAATGTGTATTTTTGCTTAATTTTGGGCTTTTTGGTTCATACAAGGTGCACAAAGAACCATTTTTCTTTGAGAGTCTGTTGGTATCAAGCTTAAGGATATAGCTGAATTTTCGTTTTCTTAAGCAAGATCTGTTGGTGTTTATAGCTTCTATTTTGTATATTTTTTTATGTTTTTCCGAGTAAATGATGCATTAGCAGGTATCAACTTGAGCTTTTCCCTAAAGCATCATGTGAGGGCCTTGTTTTGAACAGTTCATCATGTTGAGGATGCCTACTTGGTATGGCACGCATATCGTCGCAGATGTGAAAGTTTGTGCGTAGTTGCAGAAATATATCTGGACTGACTGAATCAGCAACTGGGAAATACCTGATGGTCTTTTTCTAGTACATCTGCAGCGCGGGAAGCTGTACAATACCCATGAGAAGCTGTGTGGCCGAGACATCTTTTTATTTCTTCTAAGGAAGCCTTCTGTTGTACGTATTCTTTTTTCTGAAAACGTTCAAGTTGTTTTGGCTGGATAAAATTTGATTTGGTTACAAAACTTAAGAAAACAGATTGACCCGAAGGTCAATTTCGGTATTCGCTGGATAAGTTCCCTTCCAAGTTGTGTCTGTTTGTACCATAGCAGTCTTTAGCCATCGTTACTCTTTCGTCTTCTGTTTTTCACCGACGGCTGTTTTCCTCGATAAGGTACTGGCTTACCAGATTCAGGATCAGACGCGTTTAGAAAAATAGCCTTAAACTATCTGGTGTTCTGGAAACTTTAAAATAAAACTTTTCTAAAACGCTAACTCAGCATCACAAAACACAGAGAGATGAAAATCGGTCTATTAGGTATTACTCATCTGCTGCTATTCCACTTAGAATTGAGGACTGTTGCTGGACTTTTGGCATGTTGACTTTTCACTGTGACAACCTGTTAGCAACTGAAAACCAGTGTTATCTATTGAGCAAACACAAATTTTATCAGTTGGCTTAATCTGTGAGCTGCGAGATGGTGTGTTTTACACGCTGCTAAGAACGATTGAAGGGGAAGAAAAAATAATTCAGAACATTTCATAGCTTTATGGTTACGTACGGTCTGAAAGGGCTAAACACTTTTAAGGTTTTAGGTTCAGCTAACTTCAGACCTGGGGCGGCTGACCTTTCTTAATCACCTGAATTTATTCGCAACAGTGCAAGTTCAAGCTTACGCTCAACCTTTAACCTCTCTGGATCTTTAATTCCCTGTTATTTCTTCACAAGCCAACACTTGACTTGTTTCTTTTCTAGTTCTAGTCTTTAGATTCACAACATTATCTCCCAGTAAATTTACTGTGCTTAGGAAATCGTCTTTATCATAACCTAACTTTTAATTTAATCCTTTAAATAATGGTTACGCCATTTTCACTGTCTTATCATTCCCAAAACGAACATGAAAACAAACCCATGGAAATTATAGGACTTAGGAAGTTGGATTCAATTTCCCAAGGGATTTTGTTTCTTTGTTAAAAATTAATGGTCTTAACGGCTTTATATACAAAAACAAGAAAATTTACAAGCTAGGAGTAAGAACTAAAACGAGAAAAAGAAACTCCTTCGACACTTGTCTCTGAAAATCATATCTTTATTTTTTTGCGAAAATTCATACAGAATAGTTTTGCAAAGCTTCATAGATCTCATTTTGTTTTGTGAATATCTGGGGTAAACAGTTCTAAGGTACCGATTCAATTCAACTAAGTTTTTGAATCAAGAACAGGCCCTAACTTTTCGCCTGAATTAGCAAGCCTGTTGTACGAAGGAAGCAAGGTTTTCTTACCAGAGGAAATACCCACCTAAGTAATCCGTTAAGAGTTTATTAGTTTCTCGGATTTTTTGGGGGTATGTGTTCATGTGTGCATAGACATTAAGAGTGGCCCCCTTTCCCCCTCTTAGATAAACAAATTTCCTCATATTTATAGCGAGCTTTTCAAAATTTATTGGAGTGAACATAAAATAATTAAGTTGTAAAGTACTAAAATAAACTAACTTAGATACTAAATTAACCTGAGAAATGAAGCATTTTCCGTACCTTGTTGCTGTCTGTATGAGTATGTATTTCCTTGTGGTCTCATAGCAGCTAGTATTGAGTAAAGATCTTGATTTACACAAAAAACCGGTAGTTTTACTCGATTGGTATTCCGCCTAAACATATTGCTTCATAACTTAACGCAACTCTTTTTCGTATATCCTACATAAATTTAAACATAAAAAGGAATCTTGGAAAATATAGGTTTCTTTTTTTAGTAAGAAAAAAAAGAGCATGCACCTTCTAGATACCCTTGGGAGAATTGCAATCTATTATATACTTACTGTCAACAGATTAAAAAAAAAAAAAAAATGGACCTCCACTGGATCAGAAATTAATCACTCTACTAAAAACGGACACAAATTACCATATATATAAGGAAGGCACCTAAAAATAATTGCACAGGAAACCTTGATTTTATAATTTAATTAACCATAAACAGCTAGCCTTACCACGTAGACAGCAGTACAATTTACACATCCCCGTGAAACAGCTTGGGGTAGCCTTCGATCCACTTGGGTTCTATATTGGTACTTCATAAACACTATAAATGTTCCATTTACTACTCTTCGGTTTGGATCTAAAAATTCAAGAAAAGAACGAGAAAATCATGTAGAATAATTTTCGACTCGCGAGAATGTAAACTAGGCTAAAAAACCGACTTTTGAGCGAAATTAAGAAACGTCAGACGTCAAAAGCTGCCAAACGTAGCAAACGCAGAGAGGTGTTTTCAAGCTACGAATATGAGGGCCGTAAGACCGAACATGCGGTAAAGGAACAGATGAGAGGGGTGGGCGCAATCCTTATAAGTAGGACATTTGACAGCAGGCATTGTTGCAAATCAACAAAACCTTTTGCTTACCAAGAAATTTTTAGATTGTTGATTTTTACAGTTTAGGCACGAGCCGACTTTAAAGTTTCGGTGTCTGTGGGTTTCTCTCTATATAGCAGAATTACTTGCCATTAAAAATCATAAACCAATTTAATTTTAGGAAGATGCTCTTTACACGTTTGCAAACTGGTCCACGTTTTATTCAGTCTCAGAACATTTTAGGGTGGGAAAACTTATTTGTATGCAATGGGTTACGCAACGTTTAGGAATAACAATACAACTCAGTGAAATAGTTTCGAAAGTATTTATGAAGCTCTTATTTGGCAATCAGTCCGTATACATAGATTAAAACTGTTCTTACAATCAAATTGATTCAAAAAAACTTTTCCACATAGCAAGTTTTTCAAAGAAAAGTAAAGAGCTCCATTAAGCCAAGCATTAGCAAAATAAAGTCAAATAATCTTCCAAGCGCAAAACTACTATTTCGCGTTACTAACAATAAATAAAAAAAACTCAAACGAACAGAAATTACAATAATTAGCCATGCCAAACTCAAAATGGGCAAAAATTAACATGAGTAGGGCTGATAACCCCTGTGCCTTCTAAAGACTAGAACACAATTTGCGCTTTACTAAAAAAAAACAACAACAACAAAAACAAATGACCGTGGATTGTCAGTGACATATACTGATATTTATTCCTTAAAGTTTTGATAATTTTCTAGTTATGAAAGTAAGATTATAAGTCCTACTCATGTTAATTTTTACTCGTTTTGAGTTTGACTCGGCTATTTATTGTATTCTGTTCGTTTTGAGTTTCATTTATTTATTGATAGTGATAGAAATCACTGGTACAAACAGTAGTTGCACGCTTGGAAGATTATTTGACTTTATTTTGCTAGTTCTTGGCTTAATAGGGCTTCACTTTTCTTGGAAAAGCTGGTTTTGTGGAAAAAGTTTTTTAAATTAATTTCTGTTCGCTTTTTTTTGGAAACGTAATA
Source organism: Artemia franciscana (assembly GCF_032884065.1). Taxonomy (NCBI): domain Eukaryota; kingdom Metazoa; phylum Arthropoda; class Branchiopoda; order Anostraca; family Artemiidae; genus Artemia; species Artemia franciscana. Next base: position 31,872,699 of record NC_088863.1, read on the forward strand.
TTTTATACCTTTCCAGTTTCATGGCAATTGGTATTTACCAAATGACATATAGCAACCGCAATTTCTGTTCGTCTGTCGGTCCCGGTTTTGCTAGTTCGGGCACTTCCAGATAAGCTAGGACGATGAAAGTTGGCAGGCGTATCAGGGACCAGACCAGAAATAGTCTCTTCATCGATTCGACCATCTGGGAGGGGAGCGAGCGAACAAGATAGTTGAGTAGAATTGCATTTGCAACTAAAACAAATGATTGTTCTTTTTAAGTGTGGCTTGCTAGTCTAAGGGTATGATTCTCGCTTAGGGTGCGAAAGGTTCGAATCCCGGATTACCCCAATTTTTACACAAAGAAGATCCAAAACTAGATACGTAATCAATATAGCGATCGCTGAAAGTTGGCAGGCGTATCAGGGACCGGACCAGATTATATTAGAAATAGTCACTTCCTCAAATCAACTATTTGGGGGGGGGAGTGGAAGGACGGTTAATTCGAAAAAATGAGGTATTTTTAACTTACCAACGGGTTATCAGATCTTAATGAAATTTGATATTTAAAAGAAACCTCGTGTCTCAGAGCTCTCATTTTAAATCCTGACCGGATCCGATGACATCGGGGTGAGTTGGAGGGGAAAATCAGAAATCTTAGAAAACGGTTGCATGGAGAGATCGGGATGAAACTTGGCGGGACAAACGTTACAATACCGAACAAGAAGAGACTACAGGAACACTGCATTAGCAAGTTTATCTTTGTAATAATTGCCAATAAACGAAGAACAGCAAAATCGATAACCCAAGTACCGAGTCTAATTTTAGGTTTCGACCTCGTCACAAGTACCACTCGAGCTCTTGTTTTCTACAAGAATCCATAATATGGGTTGCTATTTGTATGTCGAAGAGACTTTTACAACCATTATTGATCCTGACACAAACAGTATTTTTTAATTTAATTTTACAGCTTCTCAAGTTGACCTAAAAAATAGACCTTAATATCACTCCCAAAAGATTATATCTATGCTCTTGGACAATGTGGATACACTTACACTCTTTCTATTTATTTGAATGGTAAAAGCAGAAGCAGTATCCCTAAAAGCTTCAACTTAATACCCCAATCGTTCTCGATATATTGCTGAGGCATTTTATTGGCAACCAGAACTTATTGACAACCAGAACTATGTCTTCTGATTTATTTTCAAGCAATATATAATTTAAAGCATAATGGACCATTAACATATTTGTGGGGAGGGGTTGACATGCTAATATCCCTAAATACATAGTTACTGGGCTGTTCTACTATTCTGAACAAAATGGCTGTCTCAAAATTTTGAATGTATGCGTTGGGAAAGTGAATGGGCTTGAGAGAAAGGCTGCTTGCCCTCCAATCTTTTGTTACTCTAAAAAAAGGCACAACTTTTAACTTTAAATTAAATTAGCTCTTTTAAAAGTTTCACTAATATTTACAGCTGTTATAGAGTGGTGCCGCCTATCATATTGCTTACATGTCATTTTGATAATCTGCATGCATACAGTTTTTCCCTCAATTGAAACTCCCAAACGTTCCGAAAAAGTTCCATCTTAATACCTTTAGCGTCATTAGTTACATTAACTGTACTTAATACATACCATCAACCGTTCCTGAAGCATTTCTGATGCGTCCGCTCGACTACTTGTTAGGGCATAGCATGTTCCGGATTACCTCCATAGAGTTTCTATTCATTCCAAATTTTTCGCCTTAATATCCTCAGTTTTAATAGTAGTAGCTGTAGAATTAACTGTAGTAATTAACCGTAAGCCTAAGCTTTAGTGCAGCAGTAGTAATAATAGTAACAGTAGCATTAGTATGAGTAGAAGGAGTAGCATAAGGATGCAAATATCTTCTTTTGGTTAGTCCAAGATTCCTCACAACAAGCCCTGTTAGTTTCAACCTCACATCATACTCTCTCTAAAATATTGCTGTTACACCCTTTTGACAACCTGCATACAGAGGGCGTGTTCTGATTCAGTTCATCTTCCCCCTCAGAATTTCTTAAAAATTTCACCTTCATGTCCTTAGGCATAGTTGTCATATTAGTTACAGTAGTAGTATTGATATTGCTAGCAATAAGAACTTTAAACTACGCTGAACAAAATGGTTATCTCAATATCCTGATTGAATGTATCTGGGGAAATAGCGGGCGTTTGAAGAGGATTACTTCCCCTCACAATCACTTTTGATGACTATTAAATGGGACACCAGCCTCTTCAATTTTCAGTCGAATGTGCCTTTTTCGAAGTTTCTAAGACAACAAATGACCATCTCAAAATTTCTGTAAGTTGCATTTGGGAAAATACGGAGTGAGGGGGTATCCACCCTCCAATCACTTTCAATCTTAAAAAGGGTAGGACTTCTGATTACCAATCCGATGAGCCTCACCTCCCCCCCCCGAAGTTCGTGCGACCATCTGTTCTATATAAACCTTATATGCCCCAGGGTATAACTTACAACCCTTACCCAAAAGGACTGTGGAGAGGGAGGGGGTTGTCATCCTGAAAGGTATAATTTCTAGACCTTTCAACTACGTTGAACAAAATGGCTATCTCAAAATTTGGATTGGATGTGTTTGGAGAAATGGTGGGCGTGGGAGGGGCGTTATTTGCCCTCCGATCACTTTCGACTATTAAACATCCCTTCCAATTTCCAATCGAAGGAGCCTTTTTTAAAATTTCTACAATAACTGCTTTGATACCAAGTGCCCTGGTCTAAAAAAAAAAAAAAATAATACATTGTGCCAACATCGTTCTTTACTTCGGCATTAAGTTTAATTTTAAATAAATCAATATATTAACGACCTAAAACGATATAATAACTGATCCTGTATTTTTTTTTATTTGTAACATGTTTTGGAACAAATTACAAACTAATTCCAATAATCATACTAAAAAAAATGCAGCACAATTGTTTTACTGCGTTACACATGTAAGAAACGTAACATAAAATTCTCACTTTTCAGTAATTCACTTACAGCATAAACCCAGCAATAATGCCCGTTTCTAAGTAGTGCTACGAACCAAAGGTGTCTCTTGCAGCCAAGTCTAGCTAGTTTAAGAAAGATCCATTAAGGGGGGTACATCTGCCGGGTAGGTAACTGGGTGATACTGATCATTTATTTGGAGAGTTCTCACAGTTTCATTTGATCAAAGCTAACCTAAAGCAAGTTTCAAGAACAAATACCATTTGACCGTACACACAATATAATATGTCTGATGGTAGACTAAAGGAAATAAAACCACTTCGGTCCCTTTTTGGCCCCATTTTCAAAGGGGATGGAACTTACCCTTAAAAATGAAATTTTTTATGAGCATTAGGTTCCACTTGGCCAAGAAAATTACAGCTTACAATTTCAATTTGTTGAGATAATTATCAGAATATTTGGCCCTTTGACAAGACATTTTTGGTCCCTTTTTGGGTGAATCAATATTTGTGTATTGGAGTCCTCTTGGTCAAAGGATTTGACGATATCAGTTTTAAACTGACTAAAAAAAAAAAAAAAATCATGGTTCAGTTCTGGGTCCTGGTTTTAGAGGACCCTAAGGCCCAGCTAGTTTTTAGACTCCACTTGACCCACAGGCTTGTGGTTGCAAGCTTCAAACTAATTAGTGATTACAAATTTTTTGGAACATTACCAAGCCCCCTAGTTTCCCTCATCCAAACAAAACTTATGGTCTCCTAACCCCCGTCAATGATCCTTGAAAGCTTTACGGCAATTGAAAAAAAATTGACCCTTTATTGTTTCGCAAGTTTGAGGATAGTCGTACCCCAAAACTAAACTAAACTGTGGGCTAAATCACGGTCCACTTGACCAGGAATTTAAGTTTTAAATTTCTAGCAGTTCAAAAAATGGTTTGTTGGGCCTTTTTAAGACCCAATTTTCATTCGAACTATTATTGTTTTTGGCTTTTTTTATTTTTTCCATGAGGGTTCCCTTTGCGTAAGAGGTTATGGATGCAAGTTCCAACATTTTTTTGGTGACATTTTTATTAGAAACCAAAAACTATTTATTTAGACAGGTTGCATAGTCGTAGATAACAATCACAAATTAAATATCGCGGTCATTTACAAACCTAGTCCTAAGGTATTGTTAAATCGATTAGTTCTGCAAGGCACTGGCACTAATTTTGTTCTTATATATGGCATTAACAACTGAATTGGCAGCAGGAGGTAGAAAATATCGGTGTTTGGGGCTAGCAAGGAGAAATTGCCCGAAACGCATTATCAACTGAAACCTGCGATTTCTAAGAGCTTTAATCTTTAAAGACTCAAGAGCAGACTAACAATCTACAGATTTTTCTCCAAGGATGATTTTAGCTGCCCTTTCCACCTCATCACTTAGATATTCAATATTATGAATCTGAGGTGCGTATTATAATATAGGACGTATGTATGTTAGATATGCCGTTTTCAGCTGATTTACTGAGAAACCCAAGCGACGCATTGAAATCAAAGAACGTAGTGCACAGTTGCCTTTCTGGACTAGCCCTTGAACATGAGCACGAAATGAGCCATCAGCACTGAAATTAACTCCCAGGACTGTAGCTCACGATACAAGCTGAAACCAAGGAGCTGGGCAAACATCTCATTTCAGTGGATTAAATCTTACGATTTTGGTTTCGCTTTAGTTGATCTACAAACTGTTTTTATTACATTTTTCCTTAAATTCTGTTAAAAGATCAGGGCTAAATTGGGGCATAGCTTGGGTTGTATCTACTGTGAACCTAAGAAGCGCAGATAGATCGTCTATGTATTTGAATCGGTCATCCATGTCGTCCATAACATAATTTATAATCGCAAGGAAGAGTAGAGCGGCCAATTTGGTGCCTTGAGGGGCTCCGCATGTAATCTTTTGCCAGTCAAGGTCGTGATCGCTGGGAAAGAGGGCGTAAACTTGCTGATACCGAGAACGTAAGAAATCAATAACAAGCAGTAAGATATGTTTACGTGCGCCCATTCTTTTCAGATTCGTAGCAGCCACGAGTCGCTTAATCAAATCAAATGCTTTCCTATAATCACCGAGTAGCAAATCAGCGAAAGTGTCTCCAGATTCAAGCCATTGTACGACCAGGCGATAAAGCCTAATTCGGCATGTTGTTCTTCGCTTGTGACAGGATTACAAAATGATATGCGGTTCGCAATAGGCCCATTGAGAGGGGAGGACGATGAAGCTCACTGAAATTTGTAAACATCAGGTCTAAGGTATTACCACTTTGATGGGTGTAAATGTTCACTACTTTTTTCAGATCAAGCGCTTTGGTTAGCCATTGGTCGTTGATCTGGTTAAAGTCGCTTCCAACAATAAAGGCAGGAACTGCGCGTCGAAACTTATCAAGGCAGGATTGCACGTAAATCACAAGCTCATTTCTGTTTTAGGCATTTTCAGGATAATAGACAATCATAGCAAGGGTCACTGGGGGCACTTAGCAGTTTGGACGGGAGGTCGTTGCGAAAGTACAGTCCAACACCACTGCCTCTGCGACTTAGGCTTCAATCAAGGCGGGTGTTAAAAAAAAAAAACAAGTGTAGCCTTCGATATACCTAGTATTGTTTGTGATATCCCAACATTCAGTGACGATTGCTATAGGTACAATGGATTCTCGTAAGAAGACTTTTAGTTCGTCCATCTTATTAGTCAAAGAGCGGGCGTTGGTCATGAGAAACAGGGAAGTGGCGATTTGGCAGACAGGAGTTCAGGACATAAAACAGGAGGAGTTTCGCTGGAATCAGCAGAAACACATCAGCATACCATGGCGTAAGAGTCGGCGGGAATTCATAGTGCGCCTGACAGTTTAGTTTTACGAGCGACCATGGTGGCTCTGAGGTTAGGAATAAGCTGCTGAAGATTATGAACATGATTTTTGGAAAAGGGGAAGTACCCAATGATTTTAGGAAAACCTTAATTAAACCACTGTATAAGAAAGGTGACAAGAGTGAATGTCGGAATTATCGAGGCATTAGTCTGGTCTCTGTAGGTAGCAAATTACTGAGTAATATGATACTTTTTAAACTGAGACATGCTGTAGACAAAGTTTTAAGGGAAGAACAATGCGGTTTTAGAAAAGGTAGAGGATGTGTCGACCATGTTTTCACTCTTAGGTTAATAATTGAGAAGTCCCTTCGTTGTCAAACACCTTTGGTCCTTAGTTTTATCGATTATGAGCAAGCTTTCGATTCTGTTGATAGAACAGCGTTAACAAAGGTCTTATCGTTATATGGTATACCAGAAAAATACATTAAAGTGATTTGCGCTATGTACGAGAATAATACTGCTGCGGTTAAGGTAGGAAATGAGGTTAGCAACTGGTTTTGTATTAAATCAGGAGTTAAGCAGGGTTGTGTTCTATCCCCCTTTATATGGATCATTTTGATGGACTTCGTCTTGAGGAGCACAGGAAAGGCAATTGGAGACCATGGAATCAAATGGGGAGGAAGAACGCTCCTGGACTTAGATTATGCTGATGATTTAAGCATATTAGATGAAAGTGTGAGCAAAATGAATGAATTTTTAGAGGTTTTACGAGTTCAGGGTGCTAAAATAGGCTTGAAAATTAATTTTAAGAAGACTAAGTCACTAAGGTTAGGAATAAGTGAAGATGAACAGGTGACCTTAGGTAACGAAAAGATTGATCAGGTTGGGAGCTTCAGTTACCTTGGTAGTATTATTAGTAAAGATGGTGGGAGCAGTGAAGATGTTAAAAGTAGAATAGCTAAAGCTCAGGGTGTTTTTTCACAGCTAAAAAAAGTTTGGAAGAATAGAAAGATAAGCCTACAAACCAAGATTAGAATATTGGAAGCTACAGTGATGACAGTGGTCAAATATGGCTCTGAAGCACGGACACTCCGAAAAGCAGATGAAAATTTACTAGATGTTTTCCAGAGAAATTGCCTACGGATTGTTCTGGGTACCCGGCTGACTGACCATATTTCAAACAGTAGGTTGTACGAAAAGTGTGGTTCAATCCCGCTTTCTGGGGCTATAATGAAAGAAAGGTTGAGATGGCTAGGCCACGTTCTACGGATGAAGGATGACAGATTACCGAAGATTGTCCTTTTTGGCCAACCGTCTGGGGCTACACGGAAAGCAGGTCGTCCTTGTCTTGGTTGGGAGGATGTCATAAATAAAGATTTAAAGGAAATGGGAACTTCCTGGGAGGGTGTAAAGAGGGAGGCTTTAAATAGATTAGGTTGGAGAAGGAGCGTGCGTGGCTGTGTTGGCCTCAGGCGGCTTGGTGCTGCAGTAAGTTATTATTATTAGTAGTAGTAGTAGTAGTGTACATTTCTGTTTAGCCTGTAATCTGGTCGACAAACCTGAAACATTCGCTGGGATAAAATATCACTAATTCCTTTTGCCTCCGCAATTGCCTATGCGTGGGCGGCTGTAGGTGGTTTCCGGCAACGTCACAACATTGCCCTATGGTGGTCTTTTTAGAATTCAAAATTGCCATAGAGTCACGAATGTACATGGCGCCACTACGTGTCAACGTGAATAAAGTTCGTAAATCGTCGATTTTTCGATTATGACTGGCATGAATACTGCACTAAGCAAAGTCAAAAGGGTCAAGTCTTTGATTACTTACATTGCCAGGGCAAGAAACTAGGAACACTAGCAGTAATAAGCTAAACTAGGCATGGGTACTAAGCAGATATTCAGCGCTTGCTATGCCACCTACCATCTCATACTGCTCTTTGATCTTAGCCAAAAGGTCCAGAAGCGCAAATCGCTCTTTTATTGTGCAATTGGATCCTTCTAACCCGATTGGATCTTTTTAACCCGAGGACTTAGATATATAAGCTTTGAGCCAAAAAAAAAAAGATTTTTGATTCAAATTTTAGGAGGGATCTGCCCCTAACTACTTTTTTTTTACAATATGTTACCCACAGCCCAGGAATTTGCAGTTGTACTTTTAAAACTGACGAGATGCAACAAAGTTTCAAATAGAAGAAAAAATAAATTTTAAACATTTTCAACCCCATACTTGGGGGGCCCCTGCCCCCCAACTAAAAAAGGATTACTGTCCCCTTTTTAGCCCCGTTTTTGAAGGAACTAAATTTCCTTTTTATTCTTTCTTATGCATTCGGTTCCCCATGGCCTAAGAACTTGAAAATACAATTTTCAAGTCAATAAAGAAAATATTTACCCTTTTTTTGAGGTCCAGTATACCCAGTCTAATACATTTTTTACACACTAGGACCTCTTTGGCCAATAGGATTCAAGTTCTAATTTTCTACTTGATAAAAAAAAAAAAATTAAAAAAAAATTGCATCTTTCTCAGCCTCGTTTTCTTGGGAACAATTTTGTTTCCTTTTATGTTTCGGTCCCTTTAGCCCAAGGTCCTACTTGAATTTAAGTTTCAAACATAAAACATTGGGCCAAGGAGCAGTAACTTTCATACTGATCAGGGATAAAAACTTTGTTGGCCCATTTCCATCCCCCCCCTGTCAACATAATATGTTCTCTTTGCCAAGGGAATGATGTTTCGAGCCAATTTGAAACTCAAAATACCCCATGCACCCTTTTACGCTATAAACCTATCTGTAAACAGTTGTCGCTCTGCATAATTTACGGTCCTTCACAGAGAGGCTGGGTCACGATATGCCAAGATTCGTTTCCTTTTGTGAACCTTTCAACATTTTTTAGCAAATACCTATCCTAAAATTTTGATCCGGTATCATGGGACATTGCAGGATGGGGGGAAGGGTGAATTAAAACGAGCACGGGCGGAAGTTATTTGCCATTCAATTCTTCAAAAAACACTACTAATTTTGATTTCTAGTCGAGGTCAAGCCACCTGGCTCTTTATTTAGGTACTGCTGAGAGTTGCCTCTCACTGGGAAAATTGTGGAATCACCAATTCCCCAGAGTTCCCCGAAAATAGTATCAGATTAGCCTTCAAAATTCTTCTGTAGGTTGGAGATGCTCTCCATCAGTAGGCTGGAGATGCAAGGGAGCACTCTTATTACAGGATGGATAAACTATGTGGCTGCAGTTTTAACAGCTGATTGCCAGAAAAAATAGAATATTAAGTTTTCTGTAGGCTGGAGATGAAGGGGAGCACTCTATCGCAGGAGGGATAAGCTCTGTGGTTGCAGTGCCAACAGCTAATTGCCAGAAAAACTTAAAATATTAAATCAGTAGCTTGGTAAATATAAACGAATTCTAACATGACAAAAATTACAAACAGAAATAGTTATATACGAACTGAATTAACGATAAAAGTTGACATTATATGGGACATAATATATGAAAACTTTAATAAGTATGAGGCCAGAACTAGCAAAAGCCAAGGCCCAACCACAGCACCCCTCCCCCTACCAAATGGTTTATTTTTCTATCTTGCAAACTTGCCACAGCCAATCTTCTTGCTTTATTTTCTACATAATAAATATCGTTAAAAAAAAAACTGTAGCCATAATACGCCAAATTCTTTATTTAACCTTGCGTCGACCTCTATTCATCCACTAATTACCTCTTGGTAGATCCCATCCTACATTTTCAAAAATAATACATGATTAGCAGACAGTTTCAAAAATTAAAATACATAATGTTTTAGCTGAGTGGATGTCTGAGAGGAACGCGTGTGCTACTAAACCGTTGTGCAAGTTTCTTCATATGAGGGTTAATCATTGGGAATTAATGTTTGGGGAATAGTTTTTTAAGGTTTTTATTAATTGAGTTTTATTGTGGTTGTTGTTCGTCGGTTATAAATGTCGACCTTGTTGTATTTTTTTTCTTGGTTTTACTATTATAAGTTGTATTTTGTTTTCAGGCTCAATTTGTAGTTGTATTCGTATGTTGCTATTGTTAGCAGGCTTTTGCAATAGCATCTTATTTTATAACAATTATCAAATTGTTAGGAATGTAACCTAATTTACATGCAGCATTAACTAGAAAAGGAAAAAGAACAAAAACAACAAGTTAAAAAGAAAAATCGACGAATTCCAAGTGAAAATTATTATTTTTAATTGGCTGACCTGATAATTCCTAGTTTAGCATTGTTCAGTTGTCTCATATGATACTCGCACTATAAAACATTTGCCTGACCCAAAAGTCCATTGTTTCAAGGCATTCTTTTAGATTTTGATCATTTTAGCTTTTCCTTATATCTGAAAAAAAGAATTGAAAAAAAGACATATTGCAAAAGTTGATCCGACTTTAAGCAACTCCAGTACTTTTCACGGCACAAGTAACGAAATTAAGTAAATAAAGAGTAAGGTAGAAAAGCATAATTACAATTAGTGCAATAAAACCGTAAATAAAGCCAAGCCTCAAGGCAGCAACAAGGCTGCATGAAACAGTCAATGATACATTTATTTGACATAAGATTGATGACTGAAAGAAGCACTTGACAAGTGATAAAACCTTCAGTTTTAAGAATGGAATTTGTCTATTCTGAATTAACAGAAAAACTGTCAAATCGATTCAGATTATTCTACTATGTAAAAAAAAGAAATAAAATCTGTTCATGTCAGTTTTGTAGCTTAAATCCCTTTTCTCTTACTGCTTCTTAAAAAAGCTTTCTTCTTTACATCCATCTGATATGCTTTTGGCAATGGTTCTCTCCCAGTCAACTTAATGGTTGATGTTCATCATAGCCAATAGGAGCTACAGATGTCGGTTGTGACAAGATAACACCAGGTGGAATCTGAAATAGAATACAATCAATCAAATGCAATTAATCTTGAAAGAAACGTATATAGTCACACAGAACAATCAAATCAAAAGTGTTTCCAAACGAAACAAGAAACCTTGAAATGCAATCTAATTTTTTTTAAGTAAGCTTGCGCGTTAAAACACCTATAAAGGTGGACAATTCAGATTTCACACCAAGAACCAAGTACACATTAACAAAATACATTAAAACTGCAAATTGGTTTATGACAGTGTTTTCAGATTTATTGTTAACTAACAATTTTAGAGATGCCCTGGTTTGAGTGTTTGTGAATTTCTGCATTTGTGTGAAATTTCATCCAAAAATGAAAAATACTAGAACTGTGGAATTAATTTTACTTGCATTACCACGAGTTTGCCTATTCAATGTTTTGTGTCTTCCAAAAACAGTTACTGTATTCCACAACAAAGAAGTTGCCACTAAACGGATTATTGGATGCACAAAAATTTCTTGAATGCATTTTTCCCATACAAGGTGAAAAAAATAGAACATAAATCTGGTTTTGAACCTCTTGCGTAAACCTTGGTGACGTACTCTTTACATCCTAGATATTTAAAGATTAAAATATTCTATAAAACCGATATTCATAGTTTCTTCAAGCTAACGGACCGTGTTCATAATGTACACATTGCTTAGAAACAGGCTCTGACATTTAACATTCGTTAGCCCCACTAAAACCCAGTGAAAGAGAGAAAATAAAATAAAAGATAAACCTGTGGTCCAATCAAAGTTACGCACTCTCCAAGTAAATCCCCATCTTCTGAATTTTTTTCGTTTAGCGAAGAGCTTTCTCCAAGTGATTGTATTGGTCGATAATTTTTTAAAAATTCCATTCTTGTTTTGATTTTCAGTCTCGTTTCTTCAACTGACTCGAGTTCAGGAGCGTAGCACACGTGCAGTATTCCACCCATAAAATTCAAATCATCCAGCTTTCTCTTTGCCGTCCTATCAAGAAAAAAAAGGCTCAAACCGAAATATGTTCCTGAACACTGTTGTTAAGAGAACTGTTATCTTAACAATATTAACAGTTACTATCAAAATAAAATATTGGGCAAGGGAGCCTTATGGAAAAATTCAAACGCATTTTTGTCAAATCCATTTGGATTTCAATGTCACATAGGGACTCACAGATTTAATTAAACACATACATTTTAGATGATTATTTGGTTTACTAATTTAGTTAGGTGCGGCCATGTTACGGACAAGGGAAAATTACTCATGACGTCGAGACGGAGATATAGAATAATAGGTGAAATATTCCCTTTTCAAAAATCTCGTTGTTCATTTGAGTATTTTAGGATTTGATGAAACTTTCACATTAAGGGGATTTGATGGGGATGGCAACTCTTCTTTTATTTGAGGTAAGTTATTTTGTCTTGATCTTGATTTCGTCATCATAGTGCAACTCGATAGACGATTTCGATGTTTCTGAAAGTTTCATTGAGAAAACGTAATTATTATACATTTGAAAGGAACAGATCTAAAAGAAAAAAACACCGTGGACAAATAACGCGTGTTTTTACATATTAAACTAAATTTTTTGCATCACGGTATTGTATACCGGCATATTTTTTGTCCATAAAATTTGATTAGTTTGAACAAAATTTGACTTTCTTTTTTTTAATCAAAAAAGAATTCTATTCAAAATATACTCTGTTTCCAATAAAGCGTAAATATTACTCTAGCATTTAGAAGAGTTTAAGGGGGGAAGGGGGAACAGAAAAACAAAAATTATAAGTGACAATATTTGATCGATTTTAGTGTGTCATCATTGTTCCTCATAATTGCTGTTCTTTTAAGTTCAGTATCTTTCCTAAACTAATTTATGTAATCAACAGTTCCTTGACTGTTGACTGCAATATTTATAATATTGCAGTCGACAGACTATTTAAGACTATCGCTTATAATTAACACAATGTGTCTTATTGCCTCTATACTACAATATGGGTCTCACATCTGTAATTAACAAGCCAATTGGTGACATACTGTGTTTTAACAGGAATATTAGTCAATCATTGGTAACTTCAAGCCCTTAAACACAGGCGTTAGTGAAAAAAATTACCATTTGTAAAACAAGCAATTATTGCTTGTTTTAGTTTTGATTTAAGATTTCCTTTTTTCAATATTCACCGCATAATAAACAAACCTAGGATCAATCTATGATAGATATCGAAAATCATTATAAAAATGTATACTACGTACTGCTTTGTGTTTTATGACACATATCTTGTAATTTGGAATCCGAGCTTCCCCTCAGTTTTCCAGTAACACTCATTCTATACAAGCAAAAAAAAAAAAAAAAAAAAAAAAAAAAAAAAAAAAAAAAAAAACACTTCACTCATCACCGAGACACCACCATTAAGTTTTTTTTTAGGTTTTCAGACGTAATATTTTGATGTTGCAAAAAAAAAAAAAAAAAAAAAAAAATCCTGCAACAATGCCTTAAAATGTATGACTATCCTTTTTCTTATTTTTTGGCACTAGACACCAGAGCATTTACAATTTCGTTCCAAATTTTGGCTGTCAGCAGCATACGCAGCTGTAACCTTATTCAAGACTAGTTTTTTGGCTAAATTTACCTTTCTTTAAAAATTAGACTAAACCATAGGAATAACTCACAGGTGGAATATTTTTTATGCAGCGAAGAGACGAAAAAAATACAAATAATGAAATTACCTTGAATGCCATACATTCACATAGACCACCCTAAAACATTTAGTGAATTTTTCACTCGGGTAGTTTTTCAATTCATGGAGGTCAGTGACGTTTCCAAATCGACGACAAAGTCTTTTCATATCCTCACGAGAAACCACTATAGGACAGTTGATTATCAGCAAATTTGTGGATTCACTGGCTATTGTGTATACCTGGAGAAAAAGAAAAGACCTAGTAATTCCTCATCTTTCCCTGCTAGATTTCACCATAAAATTTTGACACATTCTAGTATATTAAGCCAGCACTGAAATGAGCTTTTAAACAAACTTCTCAAAATGCATTAAAAAGAAAAATTTACAAGTCTCTTCTTGTTTTAAATTTGACTAGGTGATTCATTGTAATTTTTGTTTGTTTTGGGTTTCATTTATTTATTTATAATAATTTGTAGTTGTCTGCAATATTATTGTCTATGCAAAATATTATTGGAATATAACGCTTGAAGTATTATTTGACTTTATTGCAACATTGTAACATTTAAAAGCTAAAGTTACAAGCCAATCTGCACATGTATATAGCGCCTCACCCCTCAAAATGAACATGACCTGCGAGATTTAACTACAAGTCATTGTCCGAGAAGGAGAGAAACCACCAAGCAATGAAACTCTGAAGTCTCCTAGCCCCTGGGCTGTAAAGGTCAACAGTCAAAATTTCCGGATTAACTTTTTTAGGGCTGCTGCAGTAACCTACCTAGCAAACCAAAACTGAATGCGGACAAGTTAGTGCAGGAGGTAGGTAGGTCTCAGAAGTAATAGACGCCTCTTAAAATCCATCCACTCTGTCCCGTTGGCAAAATTTACTGGCCCTATACCTTTTAAGTCAATATGAGTGCTAGCGTATAAAGGTTGTCAATCACTATTGTCGTGTTCAGTTCGCCCGAGGTGCTTTTCCACGGATTTCGAGCTGATAGATGAAAAACAACCTGCCTCACTTTCTGACATAAAAAAACTAGTGGCAGCACCGGGTTGATGGCAACACTTGTCCACTTTGTGCCTACAACCAAAAAGATAAAAAAATACTGTTATGAATCAACTTAAAAAAGGCTTTACTTTTCTGCAAAAAAATTGGCGTGGGTTATTGGAGGGTCGCAGAGAGAAGATTAAGAGCTCATTCGAAAGCTAAATGTTACATACAGGTGATTTTTGCAAATTTATCTTGATAGCAACTGAACAAAACACCAAATAGTAGTTTTTGGCACAATCTCTGACGTAGGAAGGCTATTTAAAATTAAAAGTAGACCATAGAAACCAACATCGTCGGGAACCTTAATATGAGGTTTGCAGTCCCCAACATAGGCGCAGCAGAAGCTGCAGCCTAGTAACAAGCAAAACACAACATACAATACCTAAAATTTACAAAACAAGCACTAAGAGCTCATATGGCACTTGTGACGAGGTCGGGAGACCCAAGAGCCAAGAGCTCATATGGCATGAGCTCTAGTAAAATTTTAAGAATCAATAGATTCCTTTAAAAGGAAAATTAGAGGCTTAATGCCGGTCGGGATTAAAAATAAGAGCTCTGAGTCACGATGTCCTTCTAAATGTCAAAATACATTAAGATCCGATCACCCACTCGTAAGTTAAAAATACCTCAATTTTTCTAATTTTCATCTCCCTTCAGCCCCCTAGATGGTCGAATCAGGGAAAACGACTTTATCAAGTCAATTTGTGCAGCTCCGTGAACACATACAATTTTCATCGTCCTAGCACGTCCAGAAGCACCAAACTCGCCACAGCACTGAATCCCACCCCCTAACTCCCCCAAAGAGAGCGGATCCGGTCCGGTTACGTCAATCACGAATCTACGACATTTATAAGCGTTTTCCAAGATTTCTGGTTTCCCCCTACAACTCCCCCTAATCACAACAGATCTGGTCGAGATTTGAACTAAGAGCTCTGAGACACGAGTTCCTTCTAAATATCAAATTTCATTAAGATCCGGTAACCCGTTCTTAAGTTAAAAATACCTCAATTTTTCCAAATTAACAACCCGCAGCTCCCCCAAAGAGAACGGATCCGTTCCAATTATGTCAATCATGTATCTATAAATTATGCTTATTCTTCCCATCAAGTTTCATCCCGATTTCTCCACTCTAAGCATTTTCCAAGATTTCCGGTTTTCCCCTCCGACTCCCCCCAATGTCACTGGATCTGGTCGGGATTGAAAAGGAGAGTTCTAAAGCACAAGATCCTTCTAAATATCAAATCTCATTAAGATCTGATCACCCGTTGGTAAGTTACAAATACCTCATTTTTTCTAATTTTTCCGAATTTTTCGGAGAATCAAAATGAACCGAGCCAAAAAAAAAGAAAGAAAAGGGTGACTTCAACCTAATATCGACAAATTTGGAGAACATAACAATACAGTAAGATAAGGACCAAAATATATTATCGATTTTACACTATATTCAGCCCAGGATACAGCTAACAACAAAACAAATCGCAATGATCAATCTAACGTTAAGACATATAGGAATGTAACGATGCGAAACGATAAAAGCCGATATCTAATATCGATACAAAATTATATTAAGACTTAGATACAGTTTGACAACTACAGAAAAAGGGTGACACTAAATAAAACATTAAGACTTCTGGTTATATAGTAACACAATGTGATAAGAACCTAGACGTGCTATCAATACGACACAATATTCCACCTAAGATATAGTCGAGAATAACAACAACAAAGAATGATGGATTAACACAATAACTCACCTATAGCGATATCGTTTTTTGCAACACAAATGAGCACAGACTATAGGAGGGAAAAGCACACGAACAAACTTACAAACACACAATAGCTGCAAGTTCCCATAAGATGAGTTGGACTACAGTCCACACAGGGCAAACTACCCTGCTTCCCAAAATCTAGTATTTTCACCTCTGATATTATTTCTTGTAAGATTTATGACACATCACTAACTTGGAACGACTTAGTCTCTGACTTGGCAGATAACACACACCTGGCAAGTTATTGTACTTTCAAAAACCTTATCTTCATCCCTCAGATATTAGCTAAACTAGCAACAGATATTAGCTACAAGATCCGAGTAAATTCAATTAGCTTACTAAAGCGTTATCTCCAACCCGGAAGAATTCATCAATAGTCCATTGAATTCCAATACCAAAACTCAAAACAAAACTTTACTTTGCTTGGAAACTCCTTGCCTTTATATTGCCACTTACGACCCTTTAACATTAATTTTATAACACAAAGAAAATTCTATTCATATGCCCTTCCTATCTCAATCAAATACACGCATATTGCAGAAAAATCTGTCAATAATGACTAATCGCTGTTTAAGAATCTCTATTTTTAACAAACTGGAAGTCACCAAAAAACATAAGAGTAGACTAGTTAGCCTACCTGTCAACAAATTAAAACGAAGAAAACAAATTCAAATGTATACTAAAATCAAAGACGAACCTTTTCTTGATTGACAATTTTATACTATTTTCTTGTAAGATTCAATTTATTGCCATGGCCAAACAAATCTTAAAGTACGATAATCCTTTTTTCATATAAGGATGGGGGCAGCTTCAATAAGAAAAGCGGTCAGTTTATGGCCAGGTCACTCAAACTTAGAAAGAAAATG
The DNA here is from genome assembly GCF_032884065.1 of Artemia franciscana. Taxonomy (NCBI): domain Eukaryota; kingdom Metazoa; phylum Arthropoda; class Branchiopoda; order Anostraca; family Artemiidae; genus Artemia; species Artemia franciscana. Next base: position 31,889,701 of record NC_088863.1, read on the forward strand.
AAGAATAAATCCAGGTGTATATTCGTAGCCTCTATGAAGTATCATTATTGGTTTGAAACTGTAGCTTAAAATTTCGATATGCTACAATGAAAAAACTCAAATCTTAGACACTCGAAGACTAGAAATCATTATTGGTCAAAGTATTCATGCCCAAAGAGGGGGGAGATCTCAAATACGGGGTCACTTCCCCATTAGCCAACACTCCTTTGAGTAGCGTAAACTCTCAGAAATTCAGGGTATAGGAAGCATCGCTGGCACCAGTTTTGAAAAGTGTCGTTTAGGTTGCTTAATTCTAAATTTGGAATGTCTTGCATACTACTAGACAGCCTTATTAGAGGGGAGAAGGGTTAAAATAGGTATAACTAAGCGGAAGTTGAACCAGTCAGAAAATATCCTTCAATTTCCGATACAAAAACACCTTGGGGTTCTCCCCCTCATAAGAGAATAAGTAAGATCATTTTGACACAGCAAATGATGTCCGAAAGTTTCAAGCTACTGGCCAACCAAGATCAAGCCTCCGCTGCGTTTTTCATCCACTAGCCAACTGTAAACAATTAGTAATTTTCACAGTTTATGGTCCTTGTTGCTGGGCCTGTGGGGTTTATATCGTCTCTTAGGACATACTAATTGGATTTTTAGGCAATTTTGAGCAGAATGGCCATCCCAAAATTTCGATAAGATATCTTGAGAGCCTACGTGGGGGGGGGGGTAGCAAAAGAGGACACGAGAGGGAGTTGGTTGCCCTCCATTTCCTTTTGATTCTCAATTTCCAATAGAATGAGTTCCCGCCCAAGCTTCAACAACCATCACTTCAATTCTAAGTGTCGGAAAGAAACGCAAGGAAGAAACAAAGCTGTTTATTTAGACAGCGCTACAATTTTGTCTTTAATCTTTATCCGTGAGGTATCATCATAATTTTATTTCTATATTATTAAGGGGCCATTGCTTCAGTAATAGGTTAAAGAGAAAATGATTGAGAGCTCAGCCAAATCAGGATGTACTTGAGATCAAATATTAAGAAAAAATGAATGATATATCATACATAAATATTAAAAAAAAAAATGAAAAATATTTTGAAAGAAAAATATTTAAAAAAACATAAACCTTAACAGCTGTAAATTTTTTTCCTTGTCTATAAGGAAGGCGTGTCATACATAATTTCTTTCGCACATGGTGAGGGTAAGCAGGAACATCCATACCTGCTGCTGACGTATCTTCAAAAGCTTGTCGCTACACTCTAAACTAAATTTCCATTCGCAGCTTCCGAGTTGACCAGGTGATCAGGAGTACCTGGAATATATTCTTGCTGATCAATCATATCAAACAATTCGTGGTAACGAACTGGCAGTAAGGAGCGATCCAGCTCAATAGTAACCGAAACTCTTAAAAACGGAATTTTGATACCAATAGATACATCAAAAGAATTGAATTTTTACGCTGATTTTAAATATATAAGTTTCATCAAGTTTAGTCCTACCCATCAAAAGATATGAGCCTGAGAATATTTGCCTTCCTTTTGAAAAAAAGAACCACCCCCTAAAAGTCATATAATCTTAATGAAAATCAAATCATCAGATTCAACGTGTCAGGGAACCCCACTGTCGAGGTTTCCAGCTCCTATCTGTAAAAATCTGTAATTTTCTATTATTTGCCAGAAGAAAGATCACGCATGCTTGTTTATTTTTTCCCTAGGTGTGATCGTTACGACCCAGTGGTCCTAGGTTGTTGCGAGGGGGTTCATTCGAACGGAAATTAAAAGTTCCAGTGCCCTTTTTAAGTGACCAAAAAATTTGTGGGCAACTAGGCCCACTCACACGTTCATCTTTCCCAGAGTCATTGAATCAAAATTTTGAGATAGCCATTTTGTTCAGCATAGTCGAAATATCTAATAACCATGCCTTTGAGGACGGCTTAATCCCCAAGTCCCCAGGAGAAGGGGTGCAAGTTAAGAACTTTGCCCATTGTTAACATATAGTATTGGTTATTGGTAAGTATACAGACATTTTCAGGGGGATTTTTTTCTGGGGGGGGGGGTCATGGGGACTTGTTTACGTGGAATAATCTTTCCATGGAGGAATTTTCCATGGGGGAACAGGATTTCCATGAAGGGAGCGCTGAATTCCCCAGCATTATTAAAAAAATAATCAGAAATTAAATAAAAAACACTAGTTTTTTCAACCGAAATTAAGGAGTAACGTTAAAACTTAAAACAAACACAAAATTAATATGTATATGAGGGGGTTCGTTCCCTCGTCAATACTTCGCTCTTTATGAACTTAAGTTTTTGATGGACGATATAAGCAATAATTTGTCTGTGTTGTTTTTTGACCAACCTTAAAATTTAATTTTACCTTAAGCGGCTTCATAACTGACTTTTATATGGTAGTAAACCAAAGATATTGTATGTCTCCGGCTTGTGATTGTTATTAAATAGAAAAAAAAACAAGTTTTTTTCTAACTGAAAATAAGGAATAAATTCAAAGCTTAAAAACGAACATAAATTATTACGTATATATTTTAAAGATCTTTTCTTTCATTCATTTCAGTCATTTGAGAATTGCTCAACTTCTGACTTTCATTTTCATAAAAAATAGTTTTGACCTCTTTGGCCGTTTTGTTACTATGTCTTAAAAAATTAGTTCCGCATATATCACTCATTTAAGTTACTTGGGAGAAATTTCTCATAGGGAAGGAAATTTTCCATGGAGGGGGAGCTGGATTTCCTGACATCATTTAAAAACGATCAACAATTAAATAAAAAACGTGTTTTTTTTTCAATTGAAAATAAGAAGCAACATTAAAACAAAATGAACAAAAATATTATGCATATGAGGGGGGTTGCCTCTCCTCAATATCTTGCTCTTACGCTAAAGTTTTTTTTTTTTAACTTTTTAAAGGGTTATTATTCTAATTAAAGAGTCTTTGTGATTCAGGAGTCATTCTTAAACAACTGGAACAAAAATTGACTAAGGTTATTATTAGTTAAAAGAAAGTACAATTAAAATACAAATTTCATTTTAATTATTCATATACGGTGAGCCAAATACAAAAGCTACATTGATTCGAAAATATTCAGAAATTAAATAAAAAAAAACAAGTTTTTTGAAACTGAAAATAAGGAGCAACATTAAAACTTAAAAAACGAACAGATATTATTCCGTATATGAAAGGGACGGTCCCCTCCTCAACGCCTAACTTTTTACACTAAAGTTTTTTCACTGTTTTAAAAAGTAGAGGTGCGAGAAAGAGTCAAACTTTAGCTTAAAGAGCGGGTGTTGAGGAGGGGGCCCTTTCATATACGGAATAATTTCTATTCGATTTAGATTTTTAATATCGCTCCTTAATCTCAGTTAAATAAACTTATTTAAAAAAAAAAATTAATATGCAAGAAAAGAACATCCTTTCAATCCTTTCAGACTGTTAGCCAAATACCACTCATTGCTTTTTCCTCGTCATTCCGCTTTAAAGTATTAAACAGGGGTTGTTAGGCGTCATTCCTCTTAAAAGTATTAACAGGGGCGTCAATTCACCAGAATTTAGAGGCGGGTATATTTTAAAAAATCTTATAACGTTCCATTTTTTCTGCTTTTAAAATAAAAATACCAAGGGAGGCATTTTTCATTGAAAAATCAGTTTGGGGATTTTCAAAATCCAGGAGGGGGCACATGCCACCCGCCTAAAAAATGAACCTCCACCCCGACACTGTTGAATATAAGAGAACTTAAGTTAAGAAACTTATTACTCACAATAATGAAAATTATCACTAATTCGAAAGAAAAAAAACACAAACAGGGAGTACAACCCAACATGATTTTTACCCTTACTAAACCTTACCATTGAACAGAGAAATAAGCTGGAAACGATTTCGAACAAACCTTTGGATTTACAAAAGAATTTTTTTGCAACAGAAAATTCTCTGCTTTTCAGTTATGCAGAACATTGCGTTGTGTATAACGACACTGGATGTACCTGAGCACAGGCATCTAAGTTATTTGTGTTTAGCATTACTAGGAGTGTTCAAAAGCTGCACACTTTAATTTATTTCACTTTAATTTAATGTTTTAATTAGGTGCACACGAAAAAAAAAGGTTTCACTGAAGACTACTTTGAACAGACCTCTGCAGCCAAGAAGTTTATACTATGATTACACATGAAAATGCACTGTGCGATATACTATGGTTACAAATTGCCCACAAAACAGTCAGTTTATTATCATATACAGCGCAACAGCGCTGCCTACGTAAAGATCGACGTGGGCACAATGTGCTATTTATTTACATATTTTACGATTTTTTTTCCACCAAGGCACTTCGCATAGAAGGATTAGTTGTAGAGAATCAAAACCCAGAAATAGCTTAAAGCATTAAATTGAAACTATTAAGGAAAGAGGAGGGGATGTTTTACTAGACTAAAAAGGCACAATGTGAATTCCACTATTGCTTACTACAAATACTACTACTGATATCACTAATACTACTCCTCTTGCTCCTACTATTACTTTTGCTAGGGTGTCTGGAATAAAGGGTATATGATGTACTTTACACGCTAGAATAGGGTATAAAGTAGAAGCTTTCATGGAAAGTGTATACTCTTTCAAAAACTAAATCAAAAGGCACTATGTGTAAGCTGATTGCCAATAAGATGTCTAAGCAATTTCTCAAGAACGACTGTGGATATTAAGGAAACTTTCAGGGCTCCTTTTCCTCCCTCTTCTTTTTAGAAAATTAAATGAAAAAAAAAAGTTTTTTTAACTGAAGGTAAGAAGCAACATCAAGAACTAAAATGAAAAGAAATTATTCTTTATATGAAGGGGCTTGTCCCTTCTTCAAACCTCAGTATTTAAGCTAAAGTTTGACTTTTTATAACAATCTTTTAAGAACGACTACTGAAAGACAAAGAATGAGGAAGGATCCCCCCCCTCATATAGGGAATATTTTCTGTTCTTTGTAAGTTTTAATGTTGCTCCTTCCTTTAGCGGAAAAAACTTTTTTTTTTAATTCAATCATCTAGTAGAGGCCAAGAAGATGACAAGAATCAGTTTCAGGTTAGTGAATTATTTACGTTTCGCTTATGCTTTTACTCATACAAAAAAACTATTTTTTTTATCTTCTTTAATAAGCTACAAGGGGTGACAGGGAGTGAATGCCAGTACGAAATTGACTATTTTCTGGTTAGAATAATAGTACGTGCTGACTAAAAATATTTTTGAGGTGTTACTAATGATATATAATGCTTAGTCGAAACTATACTTCAAATTTGAGCCATGAACATGAAAAAGATCAAATTTAAAGTGAGTAAATTTTATAAATAACAGGCTTATTTTAAGCTTCTACTTGTTATTGAATAACTTATTAAAATATAATAATTATTAAATTATTAAAATAATTTTATTACTACAATTATTAATAAATTATTAGATAATAAATTATTATCTTTTTCTTAATAAATTATTATATTTCATCAATTATTATATTATATTTCACTTAATAAACTATTAAAATAACTTGTATTGTTATTTTTTTAGGTTTATTTTATGTTCACCAGAAAACCGGGTCACCACAAAAGAAATACTAAAGTGAAAAATTAACTAATATTTTTTGCTTAGTTTTTAATGAAGTAACATTGTCTAAAATTAATAATTAACCAATATTAATAGTTATTATTAATAAATAACTTGTAGTATAAATTAATAATTAACTAATAATAAATGTTTAAGAAAATACAACCAATATTAATAAACAAACTATTAACTAATAGTTCATATTAATCCAACATCAAAACTAAGGGATTAAGCTGAAAAAGATGAGGTTCGGGTGAGTGAATTTTGTAACGTTAATAATTTTAGCTTTTATTTATACCAGGGCTTCTTAAACTTTTTTCACTCACGACCCCATTTATGATTCCTAGCTTCCTTGTGAACCCATATAAATGTAAAACAAAAAATTTAATAGAAAACTTTTGATGATTTATTTATTAGGTAATAATATACATGTACATAAAAAAATACAGTATGAAACTTCATATGTTGTCAGTGAATATTTTTCATTAATCGTCATAAATTTTTCAAGGAATTTTTTTACTGCATTTAAAGATTTATATGGTCTTTTCAAAATATTATTTTGGTTTATTGACATAAAAACATGCTTTGATTCAAGATGTATTATTTTTTTGAAGGTTTCATAATCTCTGGAGCCTATAATTTATTGCTGATCAAAAAAAAGGTTGTTCATTACTGTTACAATTCTGAAATGTAAAGCAAAATTGAAGAAATCACTCATCATATTTTCTTTTTTGTAAATTAGATGTTTTTTTCAATACTTTGTCCTGCCCCAGCAGAGTTTATAGCATTATTATCTGCGTCAAAACCATTCTTATAGAAGTTGAGCTATGTATCCAGGGCTAAAAACTATTAATGATCCCAAAATCAAATAAACAAATAAATGACATATGACTTATAATAACTGATTAATTAGTGAACGAAAAGAAAAAAAAATGGAATCCATGTTACAGTGAAACACTGACAATCGACTTTATTTCAACCCAATGTTGCCAGAAGGTACAAAAAGTAAGTCAGAAGCCTTGAAAAACAATTTTTACAGTGCCAAACGCAATCTCTAAGAACATAACCCCAAACCTATTTGAAGGATTGACAAACAAAGGCCTTTAGTTCATCCATCCCAAGCTTTTGAAGACACAGAGAGTACAGCTTCATTATGTGACGTAAAAATTATTTGATTCAAATGATGTATTGATTGTTGAAGAAAATAGTTCTTTCTCCAAATAAGCATTTCATGCCAAAAAATAAGCCAGATCACAATAAAATTAGCCAAGATTTAAGCCAGCAGATAAATAAAAAATTATCACCATTCACCATCAAAATGATATAGTCTGGGGAGAAATAGGCCAACATGGCAACACTGCGAGGAGAGTCAATACTACACTAGTTTACATTACAGTCAATGCTATTGAATCATTGTCTTGCTGAACCCATGTGTGCAAATTCCTACCTTTTTTGTGTGTGCAGGTTTGTGAAAGTAACTCTGCAAAAATACACATTTAGATGTTATAAAATCGTTTATTTAAATATTTAACATTATGATCTCTCAGACCTCAGAATTTTGCTAAGTGACCCAATTTAGGATCGTGACCCATAGTTTAAGAAGGCCTGATTTATATGAAAAAAATTTTCTTTGTAAGGCTATTTTCTAAAAGTTTCCACAAAATACCTAAGTTCCCTCAAGTTTAGTTGTTTTTCTAATACTTCCCACAAAAAAGAGATTGAGTTTCAAATGTACTTTTAGTCAAATCATATGACTAACAATACATATTAGCCATATAGTCCAAATCAAGCCACAAAGATAAATAGGGTAATTATCAGGGGGATAGTGCAAAATGTTTTGTTGAAGGTTTTACTTACATGATTTTTTTTTCTTTCCCAGCTTGTTCTCATATACTACCAATACAAAAAAAAAAAAAAAACCAATGAAATCCAAGTTAACTTATACTTGCATATAAAAGTAATAACAAATAATTGACATATGCAGCAATATTAAGTCAATTGTATGGAAAAACCTCCCTTTTGGGCAAGTTAAGGATTTATAAGCTTGATGGAAGTTTTAAAAGTACAAGCACAAATAACTTAGTTGAAGAGTATAATAACTAATTGTGAGATAGTTTTTTTTTTATATTTTATTTAGGTAATAAACAAAAATATAAACTATTACAGATATGAATCACTATGCTAGGGAAAAATTAAAATTTTGCTAACACATAGCAATTAACTACATAAAAAGTTTAACTACTACTTAAGTTTCTTAAGAGTTTTCAGGAGGCAAATATATATTTATCCCAACAAGTGGTGTAAGGATTCTGCAAACAGCTGACTGGAGCTCAATTTTCAGTAAGTAAATGTTTGTACTATTCCAATATAAGCTGTGGTAAATAAAAGTATAGGAGCCATTTCACACAATCAATCTATGAATTATCAAATGTGTCCATTAGGGAAAGGTAGTAACAAGCAAAATGTCCTCTATGTATTATTTCTTCCTTATCAAATACAGTAGTTGTAACCACAAAAATGAAAATGATCAGTTCAATGTAAAATGAAAACTTTAGAAAACAAATAGGTTTTAAAGTGGGAAGAGGGGGGGGGGCTTGTTTGGTGTTGGATGTGCAATCAGCCCAAAATTGTTCTCTAGGCCAAGAACATTGTACATTTTCCCAGTAGAAATGGGATTATTAGTAGGTAAATGGGCCGAAAATCTTATCTAGTCCTTTTGAATATTTCAATCATATGAGCACAAAAAGTTACTTCATGAACATAGGTCCCCAAAAATTGAGGCCCAAAAATTTTTTGCCAGGTGACTTGAAACATTTATCCATAAGTACTTTGGGTAAGGGACACAACTGCAGAAGAAAAAAAATTAAAGACAGAATACTAGTCTTCAGAGAAGCACCTGACAAAAGGTAAAAAATTTCTTCCTGAATGGCTCAAAACTTAAAACTGCAATCCCCCATTCCAAGAGGATCATAATAAACAAACAAGTTTAGTTTGGAAGCATATCTTTAAGTTGTTTGGCCATGAGAACCCCAATGCACAAGGGAAAAAACTTGGTTCCCCAGAAAATACATCCAGACAAAGGTCCAAAATGTTTTTTAGTTGGGGTCCATGTTTTTTAGAATAGCTTAAAATTTTCCAAGAATCATATCCTAAGCAAATAAGCACAATCCTTTTGTAGGAAGAGAGAAGGGTGTTAGGATGCCCTGAAATTTGGTTATCACAATTAATATAATTGACAAAATCTAGACCTTTACCCTCATCGCTCAGAACAAATATGAAATAAAAGTTATCATATAGCTTAATTCTTACCTAAACCAACAGCCCTCAGTGTTTAAAAACAGCTATAAGGCTATAGGCTATCCCCCTTATTTATTTAAAATTTGCGGGTTTGTGACTTCACAGCCCTCACCGCCATCTGAATATAATAACCTTGGACCATTTTGGAAGAATTAACGAAAGACGTACCAAAGGATAATTTTTAATAGGATTTACATTTTGCAGAGATTATTCTATCGAAATGAGGTGGCAATATAAAGAAGAACACCCCTTCGAGAAAAGAAGACAGGAAGGAGAAAAGATCCGTCGCAAGTATCCAGACAGAGTTCCTGTAAGCCTGAGCCTACTTGTTTTATGTTGCCTTTGCTAGGCTATCAAAATTGAGTGGATTGATAGGTAGTCTTTAGGACAGAAATAAGTCATAAAACATTACTAGATCCTCTCTTTTATGTTCTGCTGCAATGTAACAATCAAAGGTATCACAATGTAATTCCAGTTTCCCCCTCTCTCCCCTGGTGGTACCAGTTCACTACAATATAGAAGATAGAGGGGGGGGGAGCAATTGTGTTTGTTTTCCATGGAAATCCTCAAAATAGTAGTTTACTAGAATCATGTAAGACAATAGAACAATATCCCCAGTGATCAAACAGAGCATAACCTGAAATACTTAGACTGAATTGTATCTTCTGTGATTATGGAGTTTAGGTCTCCTGAGATTTTGACAAATATCCTTTCTGGTGGTGAAAGATGCCCAGTAGCTTAGAAGCTAACAGTAGATATGGAACAGTTCAATACAAAACATTTATTTGACAACAGACTGCTCATAGACAGCCAACATGGCTTCAGATCTGGGTATACAGTTAAGACAAATCTTATAGATGCTTATGGTGAGCCTATATCTCTAGTTGCTAGACCTCAATACTTGAGTTGAAATGATCCTTTTAGATATTACCAAAACCTTTGAAAAATCTGTTGTCACCAGCTAAAGATAAAACTAATTGCTGTTGGTGTCCATTAAAGGTTGTAGAATGGGTGATACAGTTCCTTTCAGGAAGAAAGCAGAGAGTTAAGGTATTTGGGGACAATGGGCAAGAATTTTTTTCAGAAGTTGACAGTGGTGTGCCTCAGGGAACAATCTTAGGTCCAACACAATTCAATATTTTTATTAATGATGCTTCAGAAGGTGTAACAAATAAAATGAACCCTTATGCTGATAATTCAGAGTTTATTAGCTCTACAGAGTCATCAATTACAAGAGTTTTTGTACAAGAAGACCTGAATTTGATTTCACAATGGTCCTGTTAGTAGAAACTTGAATTTAACATTCAGAAGTGCTTGTCAATGCACTTCAAGGGAAAGAACATAAGGTGACAGTACCATATTATAGGAGGGGATGGCTCAAGAGAATTGATTGACTCTTTGGCAGATAGGGGAGGGGAGATTTGGGAATTGTTGTTGATGATGAACTAAAAGTTAACAAACATGTACAAACAGCAGTTGCCAAAGCATCCCAGACCCTTGACATAAACAAGTTTTCAGTACACAGCAGATCATCCAAAGTTATGACCAAACTGTGCAAAGGTCTTTTGCAACCATTGCTAGAATTTGGGATGTGTGTAACAACACCCCTGAACAAGGGTGATCAGCAAAAAATAAATTATGTCCAAAGATGGGCAACAAAAGCTGTTGACAAATGCAAGAATAAGCTAAAGCTCCCAATACTTGTGTACAGGTGTCACAGAGGGGATGTCATAATGACTTGTAAGCTTTTGAATGCTGACTCTTCCTTCAAAATCCATTTCAGTTTGATGAATCATCCAGAACAAGTGGGCATGGTAAGGGGTTTTCCTGGAAGAGGGTAGATAACAAAGTCCACAATCACTACTTCTCCAATAGAGTGATTGCCCATTGGAACAATCTTCCTGATGCTGCTGTAATTGTTACCTCTGTTCATACCTTTAAGATTGCTGTTCCCAAGAATTGGTCCATTAAACCATGGAAGATAGAGTGGGATACAATTGAGTCAAGGGCTCCCCATCATTACTAACCAGCAACTAACTCTACAGGATTTTTCCTTATTTTGCTGAACAATATGATTTAAGGTAATTTAAGCTCACATAAATGACCTATTAATAAAATAAACATGCCTCTTAATGCCTTTTTTATGCTCTTTTTGAATATACTAATTGCTTTACTTGCAAATTCATCTTTAAGCCCTTTACATACCTTCAAAGATTTTACTTTTTTTATCTTAGTCTAGATATGGCTTATATACCTCTGTTAGCATCAATCTTGTTAAAACTGGTTTACCCATATATTGAATTAACAGTAAAAAAATTAAGAATCAATAAATACCTGGGAGTTTGTTTACCAGCTAAATGCCTCTTCAACAGACAAATCACTATAGAATCTCTTATTAGGCCTAGGCTATGCCACTTAGAAAGTGAATTGTATCCTTGGATTTGTCTAAAATTTCTTAATAAGAATATGATTTCTAACAATTTGAAATGCACTAATAGTTAAAAGTAGAGTATTATCATGGACATACACTTTAAGCTTGAGCCTAAACTTGGAATATGCTGCTTAATCATAGACTATTGCCAGATTCATGCATTGACAGGAAATTTTAGCTGTTTTTGTGGGTGCCTTCTTGAATGCTCAGTAAAGAAGAGGTTATTTAGATGTACATCTACTTGTAGCACCATCAGTGCCACGTTTTTATTGCAGCATCCTGGTAGCTGGTAGCTTCAAGCATCCTTGTTTTTTTTTTTTTTTTTTTTTTTTTGTATACAAGATATTGTAGAACAACTAAAAACTTTGGGGCGTGCATATGAGCTCCTAAAATGAGGCTAGTATCCTTGAAATAAGAGGAGATGAGACATGTTCCAAAATAGGTTTGAATATATAGGATAATTAAGTTATGGGCTATTTCAGGGGACTTAGGCTTCGATTTGCACTTTAAATTGCTTTTTGTAAGTGGCTATAGAACTTCAGTTGTTCATCAAGTAGCATTTCTATATCTTTTTTTAAGGACTTATCTTTAGCAATAAGTTTGACAGTAAGTTAGGATTGGACATGGTGTATTGGTGACAGGGATTTTTGCTACCAAAGATAAGGACACTACACATTGGTATGTTGAATTCAAGAAGCTAATCCTGTGCCCATGTTTGGATTTTGTGAAGGTCATTTGGTAGACTTTGTTGATTTGTGAGCCTGCACAGCTTAGGATTCTTGACATAGAGAGTGATGTATCTTGGTAAATTGTTGAGCATAACACATTTTTAACTCTGTTCAGCATAGTAAACAAGTGCTAGCAACCATAGCAGGAATTGTTGCAACTATTTATGGGGCTACTTATACTTCGAAAACAAATATTCTAAATTCAAATTATGGATTCAGTTTAAGAGATCAAATGGTAGTAGGCTTTTATCACCAAAGTTGGCTGAATATATTAACTGCAGATTAATCAGCAAGTTCAATTTCTAAATCTTTTGGGTACTTCTGAACTCGGTCCACTGCTTTTTTGACAGTAAGGTCACTTGTAATTTCTTGTAAGGCTAATGCCATGGAGTGCAGAAAAAACTCCCCTAAAGATAACACTAATTTGAATTGAACAGTTATATCTCTTATGACATTGTCAAGATCAGCATTGAAAATGTTGTGCTTAAAAACAGTTTTACAATCATGAATCATGTATTACATCATCCTTGCAGTCTTGACCAGTTAGTCTCTTTTTTTGTTTCTTTCTTCTTTTCTGCTCCTCTTGATGTGGTTGAGTCAACCAAAGTTTAAGCCACTGTCTGATGCAAGACTACAGCACCAATTGTGTTCCCCATTCGTTATCCTTAAGCCAAGTCCTTTGTTTAAGTCCTTAACAACACATTGTGATTGCATTTGATTAGGTTAAAGCTGCACCAGCTTTGTTATTAGTATTTGACTCAACATGACGAAAAAGGTAGAAGACTCAACATGATGAAAGGGTAGAAGAAAAAATGAAGTATTTTTAACTTACAAAGGAGTGATCAGATCTTAATGAAATTTCATATTTAGAAAGGACCTCGTAACTCAGATCTCTTACTTTAAATCCCGACTGGATCCAGAGTCATTAAGGGGGGGGGGGAAGTTGAGGGAACCAGAAATCTTGGAAAACACTTAAATTGGAGAGATCAGGATGAAACTTGGTGGGAAGAATAAAAAAAAAATCCAAGATACATGACTGACATAACCAGCATGGATCCGCTCTGGATTTGATGACATATGGGGGAGTTGGGTGGGGGACCTAAAATCTTGGAAAGTGCTTAGATTGGAGGGATTGGGATGAAAATTGGTGGGGGAAATAAGCAGAAGTGCTAGATACGTGATTGACACAACCGGAACGGATCCGCTCTATTTGGGGGAGTTTGAGGGGAAGGGTTAATTCTGAAAAATTAGAAAAAATGAGGTATTTTTAACTTACAAAGGAATGACTGTATCTTAATGAAATTTCATATTTAGAAGGACCTCGTAACTCGGATCTCTCATTTTAAATCCCGACTGGATCCAGCATCATGGGGGGGGGGCTGGAAATCTGGGAAAACACTTAAAGTGGAGAGATTAGGATAAAACTTGGTGGGAGGAATAAAAACATGTCCAAGATACTTGACTGACATAAACAGACTGGATCCGCCCTCTTTGGTGGAGTTAGGGGGGGGGCAGTTTATTAAAATTAGAAAAAAATGAGATATTTGTAACTATGAATGGGTGATCAGATCTTAATGAAATTTGATATTTAGAAGGATCTTGTGCTTTAGAGCTTTTATTTTAAACCCTGACTAGATCCGGTGACATTGGGGGGGGAGTTGGAGGGGAAACCAGAATTCTTGGAAAATGTGAAAATTAAGGTATCTTTATCTTATGAATGGGTGATCAGATCTTAATGAAACTTGATATATAGAAGGATTTTATGTCTCAGATGCTCCATTTTCAATTCGAATCGGATCCATGGACATAAGGGGTTGGAGGGGGGAAACAGAAATCTTGGAAATGCTGAGAGTGGAGAGATTGGGATGAAACTTGATGGGAAAAGTAAGCACAAGTTATAGATACGTGATTGACATAATTGGAACGGATCTGTTCACTTTGGAGGAGCTGGGGGGTGTTGATTTGGAAAATTAAAAAATTGAGGAATTTTTAACTTAAGAACAGGTGACCAGATCGTAATGGAATTTGACATTTAGAAGGAACTCATGTCTCAGAGCTCTTATTTCAAATCTCGACCAGATCTGTTGACATTGGGGGGAGTTGGAGGGGGAAACCGGAAATATTGGAAAATGGTTAGAGTAGAGAAATCGGGATGAAACTTGGTGGGTAGAATAAGCAAATGTCGTAGATACGTGATTGACTTAACCTTACCGGAACCACTCTCTTTGGGAGAGTTAGGGGGTGGGGCTCAGTGCTTTGACGAGTTTGGTCCTTCTGCAAGTGCTAGGATGATGGAAATTGTTAGGCGTGTCCAGGAGCTGCACAAATTGACTTGATAAAGTTGTTTTCCCCGATTGGACTATCTGGATGGGGGGGGGGGGGCTGAAGGGAGAGGAAAAAGTAGAAAAAATTTTGATATTTAGAAGGACCTCATGACTCAAAGCTCTTATTTTAAATCCCAACCAGCATTAAGCCTCCGATTTTCCTTTTAAATCAATCTATTGATTTTTATAATTTTACTAGAGCTCATACCATATGAGCTCTTGACTCGCATGGCCTCGTCACTAGTGCCATATGAGCTCTTAGCTCTTGTTTTTATAAAAAAAATTGTTAGACACAATTTTTATGCTTTCTAAGGATTGGTAACAAGTATTAAATTGATTGAAGTGTTGCTCCTGCAAACTTGAGTTGGCAAAATAGACCAAAGGTTTTGACAAAGTACACATTGTCACAGTACTGTAATTTTTGTCTCTGTTAAGATTTAAACCTATTCTTTTTATTTTAACTGGTTGGTCTTGTTTATAAGGTAATGCTAGTAATATAATTTAGAAAATTGTAATTTATAAACTTCTAACAAATGTATTATGATAGCCTGAACTTGCCTGCTTATTTCTTTTTATCTTTAATTCTTTTAAACTACACGTTAGTATCATTTTTAAATAAACTTGTCTATAATACAGGGTACATGTATAGAAATTAATTTTAAGAGTAGGGCAAGTTCATCAAAACCTCTTGAAAACAGATAAAATAAGCAAAACATATGGGAAAAACCTAAAGAATCTAGACATTTGCAAAGATTGAGGCTCAAATGACATCCCCCTCCACACCCTGAATATATATCTTTATAGGCTACCACTATTTTAAAATAAGCAAAATAAATAATTAATTAGTCTACTCACTTAGAATATTTGCTATTAGGGGATATCTGCTAGAATGTTTCAAGAGCAGTTTCCTGTCTCATTATACTGTTCGTAGTGTGAACTACTATTTCAAAAATTATGCACAATGATAAAATTGATGTATTCATAGGATTCCAAACCACAACGAAATTGTTGATAACTGTATTATGTTCCCATTTAAGTTGGTACTTCTAGTCACTCTTAATATTAACACACACTACTGTAGATTTGTTCAGCATGCCTTTACTCTTGCAATGAAATCCCATGTCAGCAGGTATGGAAAAGTTCCAAAGCTGTCAGTAGCAGAATTCTGAAAGCTACCAACACTTGAACAGCACAACATTTGTTTTGACAGGTTTTTTTTTTAGCAAAAAGTATTTTTATATGTAAAAATGGTATTTCCAGGCAAAATATGCCAACAAATTTGAAAACTACCAAGTAGTATTGCTACTAAGCTACCCCAATTTTTGCACAGCAGCATGTCAGCCAGATTGAAAACTGAATTATTGTTTTGAAGCTTACTTCAAGTCTGTCAAGGATTTTTTTGATATTTTGGTGGTCTGGGTTTGGCAGTTTCCCTTTCATATTACTCTCTTGATATTTGTTTTTTATTATTTAAAGGGATGGTTAGTTTCTGTATTTCTGTCTTAAGTGCCTTTTAGCCTCCCTGCTAACTAGCCTTTGAGGATTCAAATGGTTGTGTATAATTTTCCCTATTATCCTTTTTTCCCCTGTGATGTAGGAATCAGAAAAAATTAATACAGACTAAATAAAGAACCTGGATTTTTAACTGTGAAGTGTGATTAAGCTTAAAAACGACCCAATATTACCAAAGTAAGACCGCACCTCTCCCATCTTTCAGTTGCCTTTTGCTACTCAGTGTAGATAAAAACATAGTCAATAAAGTATGCTCAGTTTGGCTAAGAATTGGAATCAGAATTGAAATGTGGGACCAGAATCTGAACAAAGAGTTTATTCATGTGCAAGGTTGTGAGTAGGGGAGGGGCACAGGCCAATTAAGTCACACCATTTTGGTTTTCACCAATCATGTAGATTGAAAATCCCACCCTTACTCATAGAAAAAGGGTATGGTGTTTCTGAGAAATTCACTTGCCATGTTTCAATTCTGATGATCTATATTTTGATAGATGCCTGCAATTTGTCAAAATATTATTTTTGATGAAAATCAAATATTATTTGAGAAATATTGTTCAATTCGTTTTTGATATTGACTATCATACTTTTATCTTTGTGAATTTTAAATGGAAGTGCTTTATTTGCAAACAGAACAAAAAGCAAATACATTAATGAGCAACATAATAAATATAACCAGACGGTTACAAACCAATTCTCTAGAACCAAAACTTAGATTCTATACATTTGGAAAGATGTGGGTTCAAATGACAGTGGCCTCCTCCCCCCTGAACAAGTGAAGACATTAGCAGGAATGTTTTAGTAACTTAAGGAAAAACGAATGCAACGCTACTCAACCCCCCTCTCCCCTCCCAAAAAAAGAAGGAAAACAAAATATTATATATTCCCAGAGCAACAGGATTAGACCAAATAACACACATATATAGAAGGAAGACACGAAAAAAAAAAATAAACAACCAAACAAGTTAAGAAAAAACCTTAGCAAAAAATATTACTACTTTTTAAGTTTTTAGAGTTATATTTTTGAGGTAGATAGGGTACTGAGCAGTGTTGGGAAATACTTAAGTAATTACTTAAGTAAAAATTCTGAGTACTTTTACTCTACTTAAGTAAAAAAATTCTAAAGTACTTAATACTTGTACTTAAGTAAAAAATTGAAGTACTTAAGGGTACTTAAGTACTCAAGTACTTTCTTATTGGCACAGAAAAATTATATCAGCATAATGCAGGGCTGGTGCAATGGATTGAACTGCCTATATGTTAGTGGATGAATGGATTTTAGTCCTTGAAAACAGCGGCTCCCAGCCTGGTGGAAAATTTCAAAAAAATTTACTTTTTTTTTTCTTTCTTTGGCTGCCTAGTCTAGGTCATACCATTTTACTGACTATCTGGACATTTTTATTGGTAAAACTACCTGAGCTTATGAAAAGAAAGTCAAACCTAAGACACAAGCACAGACAGTTCAGTTTTTGTTAGCCCAACTGTCTTAGCCTATAATTGGGTTCACTTTTATAGCATTCGAGCCAGATAGGAGGCCCTTTCAAGCTTTGGACGCTTATTCCCCTTGCAATTTCAGTCAACTTATGTTCAACTAACATTAAATTAACTTTTTTATTAGTCTAGCAAATGTCTAAGTTTATAAATTGAATCAATTGCCTTGCCTGACACTCATTGCAGAATGGCCCCATTTTCACTTTAGATGCTTGTTTGCCTCTCATTCTTCTCATTGTTGTTGATTTTTTAATTAAAATGGAATAGTTGTGGCATCAAGTCATGGCTAATTGTAGAAAGGCCAAGACAGATAGTCAAACTGAGTGAGAAGCAAACCTGGCATTAATCCCCCCTCCCTCTTATTAGGATTGTATAAAAATGTTGCTAGTTCATTTGTTAATAGATGTGTCTATCTATTTTCCATCCATACGTCATTGCTAGGGCAGTAGAACCAGGGTAGATAGTCAAAAAGCTAAGATAGTGATAGAACCTATAGTTTTCCGAGTGTTTGGTTAACCAAACACTTGGAAAACTTAGTGTCTGGAGATGAATACTCTGATCTTAGTGATAAAGAAACAACTCATGATAATTCTCGCAACCGCAGCCATAAAACCAATTCTGTGAAGATGGAGGTTTTATCATATTGAAATGAGAGGCGAAAGGAACTATCAAAGTTCAAAGTGTACCCAAGAAAGGTACTATCAGAAAGGCTCAAAGTGTACCCAAGGGTAATGAAAGTTTTCAGGAAGTACAACTGTGTCATTCCTTGTTTGCATCTGCAGAACGACTTTTTTTGGTAGGTGGTGGAATTTTTACTCCAAAAAGAGACGTGCTCGAAGATTGAATGTTTGAAAAGCTTCTGCTGTTGAAAGGAGCAACTAAGAAATTAAGTTAAGTTATGATGAAGCTGTAATGAATGAACCTTGTAAATTCTTTTCTTTTTTTTTATCTTAATTGAAGCAAAATTCGATTTGTCATGAAACCAATGACTTTTTTTCATGAAAACTATTGGTTTTTCTGAAAAGCAGTCTATTTCTTGGTAGAATCTTGCTTATCTTGTCAACTTGGAAAGGAAATGGATATTAAAGAAGTGTTTTGTGTGTTATTTACTGTAAGTGAAACATTAGTACTTGAGTACTTAAATACTGAAGTACTTTTTCGAAAGTACTTATTACTTAAGTATATTTTTAGAGAAGTACTTAATACTTGTACTTAAGTAAAAATTTCTCTGAGTACTTGATACTTGTACTTAAGTAAAAAAAAAGAAGTACTTGAAGACAAGAAGTACACAAAAAAGAAGAAAAAGAAGAAAAAAAAGAAAAAAAAGAAGTACACAGGACTGGTACTGAGGTAGGATTTTTTAAAGAAATTGGTGCAAAGTCAAAGGATGATGAACTAACCATTCAGTCAGAGAAAGATAAATTTGGATGTAATTTGAATTACAAAGATTTGAAGAAACAAAAGGTGAAGTATATCTAAGTGCCCTAGGAAGAGCTATGCTCCCTGTGGTACCAGATAAAAGCTAAAGAATTTGTTTCTACTATTGATGGTAGCTGATAAATATGCTGATAAGGAGCATTTCAATATAGTATATTCAAAATTAACTATATTCTTTCAGGTGATTGTTGAAAAGGCACCAAAGGCTAGGATTGGTGACTTGGACAAGAAAAAGTATCTTGTCCCTTCAGACCTGACAATTGGACAGTTCTACTTTTTGATAAGGAAGCGTATTCATCTAAGACCAGAAGATGCTTTGTTCTTTTTTGTGAACAATGTGATTCCTCCTACTAGTGCTACCATGGGAGCTCTTTACCAGGTACAATAAACTTGCCAGCTTTTTTGATGCAGTAGAATATTTTCATAGTTACTATCAACTGCTGCATTTTATTATATTTGTTGAAAAATATTGGTAGGACTTTGAAGAGACAGTACAAATAGATATGAGAAGTTCTGTCCTTTATTGTAAAAGTAAAAATTCTGCATGTAATTATTTCAAAACCAATTTTCTGCTAATTATATTTCTTAAATTACTATTTCCTACAAGTTTCTCAAATCAAAATTGATTATATCTTTAGAATGTTCCATGTATTATGTATTGTTTATTGTTCTTTACCCACCACCTTGATGTAATTGTGGTGAATATAACAAGTTTTTTTCCCAGAATGTCTCAATGCAGCTGTAGGTCTGAAGGGTTTACTTAAACATTTCTTCTTAGCCTATGTCCACATTTGAGCATAGAGTTGCTAGTTGCCAGACCCATGCATAGATGTACGTGTGCATACAATTCTTTGGAGGAAGGGTTGGGATTTGAAAATTATGGCTAGGAGGGAAGAACAAAAGAAATACATTTTTTTTAAGACTATTATTGTTCAAGTTTCCTTTGGAGGGGCAAGCTTTGGACCACTTTAAATTTGTCTTAAAAGAGAACCTTAAAGCATTTGTAGAAGGGAGGGTATTGGTCCTGTTGATCCCCTACCAGGAGGACTCTGGGCTAAAAATTAACTGTGGTTTAAAACTTACCTCTCACTGCTAGCCTCTATCTAGAAAGAATGACTTTATTTTGCCTTTTTTCCCTTGCTAGGGCCTTCAGAGTCCACAGATTTGCTCGGGCCTTCAGCCTAAGCAATTGCTTGGGCAAAAAAAATTATAAATGAATGTGCATTTTCACTTTAATATACATATACTGCTATTTATCTTAAATTGTTAATAATATTTTATTTATCAAAGTTATAAAAGTGAAAACATTTAAAATTTATTTTTTTCAGTAAAGTGCAAATTGTGTACCGGGCTTAGGAAGGTATAGGGGTATTGAGCCCTACTTATGTTAATTTCTGCTCATTTTGAGTTTGACTCGGTTATTTATTGTAATTCTGTTCGTTTTGTGTTTCATTTATTTATTGATGCTGATATGTGGTAGTTTTACGTTTGGTATATTATTTGATTTGATTTTTGCTCATTTTTGGTTCAATGGAGCTCTTTACTTTTCTTTGAAAAACTTATTTTGTGGAATTTTTTTAAAATTAATTTCGGTTTGTTTTATATTGACATAGTCTTTTCACGGGAAAAGAACATTGTAGTTTAAATCTTTTTGATTTTTCTTTAAGAATTTATAATTTGGCTTGCTATTTGTATGCTGGAGAAAATTATTCAACACTTTTTAAGAACATACACCCTTTCTAAAATCTTGACACAAATAGCAGTGCTTAATTTATTTTTATACTTCCTCTAGTTCACCTGAAAAACAAAACTAGATACCATTCGCAAAAAAATCTATCTATGCTCTTTGACAGTTTGGATACACTTGGACTCTTGATTTAGTTAAATTTTAAGAGCAGAAGTAGTAATAGATGTAGCCCCGAAAGTTGGAACGTAATACCCTCTGTCGTTCTTGGGATAATGCTGAGGTGCCTTATTGGCAATCAGCATACACACTGGGCTTTTTTATTTAATTTTAAGGCAACATTTGGTTTTTAATATAATGGGCAAATTGCATAACTGGGAGGTTGACCTACGCAATATCCCTAGAGATACAGTTGCAAGACCGTCCAGCCATGCTGAACAGAATGGCCATCTTAAATTTTGATTGGAAGTGTTTGAAAAATTATGAGCTAAAGAGGTGGGCTGATTGCCCTCCAATCACTTTAGACTCTTAAAAATGGTACTAGAACCTTGAATTTCCAATCAAATTAGCTAATTTAAATTGTCAATGATATTGTTTGCATTGATAGAGTGGCGCTGTCTATGATATTGGTTATATACCCTTTTAATACTTGCATGCATCTAATTTTTTCGTTTTAACTGAAACTCCCCCTAAACATTTCAACTTAATGACCTTAGTGTCATCAGTTACAGTAACCGTAGAAGTAGTATCAAAAGTATACACATAGTGTATTCTGGTATTGGTTAATAGAAATTAAACCCGTTTTTTCTTTAATCAATTTTTCGTAAATGGAAAAGCAGTGTGGTCTAAGAAATTAAATTATTGTATTCTGGTTATTTCAAAATCTGTCACAACTTACCCTGAAAGGTCTAACGTAATAATATATACTGT
Source organism: Artemia franciscana (assembly GCF_032884065.1). Taxonomy (NCBI): domain Eukaryota; kingdom Metazoa; phylum Arthropoda; class Branchiopoda; order Anostraca; family Artemiidae; genus Artemia; species Artemia franciscana. The sequence continues at coordinate 31,911,092 of NC_088863.1, forward strand.
TGTTGTGATATTGCTTTGACACCCTGTTGACATCAGTTCAGCATCCGTCTAAATATTCCTTGAAACCTTCATCTTAATACCCTTAGCTTGTATAGTATCAATGGTTGTAGTAGCAGTAGTATGAGTATAAACACAACACCTTCTTTTCAACATCCCCTTCCACACACAATGAAATTTTTTAACTTAATACCATCAACCGGTCCTTAAGCATCGCTGATGCGTCCTCTTCACAACCTATGTTGCCATAGAATGTTTCGATTTATTTCAACACATTTACAATATTGCCCAAAATTTTCGCCTTGATGCCCTTAGGTTTAGTAGTAGTAATAGTAGTGGTAGTAGCAGTAGCACTAGTAGTTATAGCAGTAGCAGCAGGAGTAGAGTTAATAGTAGTCCTAGCTTTGGTAGCAGTAGTAGTAGTAGCAGTAAAAATAATAGTAGCAGTACTAGTATTATAATGCAAATATTGTATTTTGGTTTGTTCAACACCCCCCACAACAAGCGTTGTAAGTTTTAATGTCACACCGGAAACAGTTCCTAATATATTGCTGATATGCCCTTTTGACAACCTGCTTATGGATGGCAGGTTCTTATCGGTACAACAGAAACTTTCAGTAATATTCTCTGAAAATTTTACCTTCATACCCTTTGCCATAGTTGTAATACTAGTCATAGGAGTAGTATAACTACTCAACTTAATACAATGAGCAATTGCTATGATATTGTCGATTTGCTCTTTGATAACCTGTATATTCGTATACTTCTTGAAATTTTCATCTAAATGTTCTTAACCTTACAAGTAATGGCGATAGAAGTAGTAATTGGACTAATGGTAATAGTAGAACTAGTAAATGCTGCAGCAGCAGCAGTATTAGTAGTAGTATGCACATATTGCCATTTGGTCAATTGATCCTCCCCTTTAAGTATTCTCTGAGAGTTCCCACTTAATACACAAATCAATTCTTATGATACGCTATTTTGACAATCTAATTGCACATAGTGTTTTTTGTTAATTCAAATTTGCCATCAATACACTCTCAAATTTTACCTTCATAGACTTAGCCTTAATAGTATTATTATCGCAGTAGTTTCGGTAGTAGTAAAACTAGTTGCAGTGTTAGCGTTGTATTAGTAGTAGTAGCAGCAGCAGTATCAACAGCTGTAGTAGCATGTGCATATTGCCTTTTGGTCTTTGAAAAGTGCTTTCATGATGCCCAGAAGTTTCACCTTGACACGTTAAGCTGTTCCAAAAATATTGTTGATGTGCGCTTTTGACGCCCTTTTCATAATACCCTAAGCCTCACAAGTTGCTGCAATTGAAGTAGTAGTTGGAGTAGTTTAATAGCAGTAGTAGCATAAGTTTTAGTGATAGTAGTGGTAGTAATAATAGTACTTGTGGTAGTAGTAGCGTGCAAATATTGCCTTTTTGGTCAATTGATCATCTCCCTTATCATTTCCTGAAAATCCCAAATTAATATGCTCAGTCATTCCTGAGTTAAACCCTTTTGACGACCAATATACACGTAACATGTTATGATTTAATTCAACACTCCCCTCAACATTCCCTGAAAGACTCTTCTTAGTCCCCTTCATATTTTGGGAAAGTAGAAGTCAAACATGCACACCTTTTGTCAATAACATATATTATATGTAAACAATGAACAGATTGCATAACTTGCTGCCCTGGCCCTGAGGTCTTGGGGGTGGGGGGTTGACATATCCAAACGCATAATTACTAAACCTTTCAACAATGCTGAAAAAATTGATGTCTCAAAGCTTTGTTTGGATGTATTTTTATGGAAAATAATGGGCGTGGGAGTGTCTCTCACATCACTTTGACTCTTAAAAAGGACACTATAACTTCCAATTTCAAATCAAATGAGACCGATCTGAATTTAATATGACCACCGATTCCATAGAAACTATATGCCCCAAGGGAATAACTTAACACCCTTGTCCCAGGGCTCTGGGGGGCTGTGTCAACCCTGGAAGCATTGTTATATGTTCTTTGGACTATTTTAAACAAAATCGCCATTGCAGAATTTCAATCAGATACATTTGGTGAAAAGAGGGGTAGTTGGATGGCGTTGACCTCCATCACTATTGATTCTTCAAAGGGAACTAGAACTTTCAATTTCTACCAAAAGAGCTACCTCTAAAGTTTATACAACCATCTCTTCCATAAGAACCTTAAACCTTAAATCCCCCTGTGGTATAACTTACAACCCTCTCCTGCAGGCTCTGGTGATTTGTATCAACCTCAAAAGCCTTGTCATATGATCTTTGTACTATTTTGAAAAACGACTATCTCTACATACCTATTTGATGCATCTCAGGAAAACACGACGTGTTTATGTGTATTGGGAGGGGGTAGCTGCACTCTGATCACTTTCATTCTTAAAAAAGGGACACTAGAACTTTTGATTAACAATCCAATGAGTCTCCTCCAGAGCATATACGACCCCCCTTTCTATAAGAACCTTATATGCCCCCAGAGCATAAGTTACAACCCATGCCCTGAGAGCTGTATGGGGGGGGCTGTCTTCCTCAAAGACATGATCTCCAGACCCTTCAACTACGATGAACAAAATAGTTATCTCTAAATTTTGATTGGAGAATGTTAAGGGAAATGATGAGTGTTGCCGGGGGGCTGCATCAATCCTAGAGGCATTATTATATGTTTTTTGGTCTATTTTGAACAAAACCGTTTTCTTATAATTTCAATCAGATAGGTTTGGTGAAAAGAGGGGTTGTCCGGGAGGGGTCTAAATACCCTTCATCACTTTTGACGCTTGAAAAGGAACACTAGAACTTCCGATTTTCAACCAAATGAGCCACTTCTAAAGTTAAACAACTATCCCTTCCGTAAAAAACCTTAAATGCCCCGCGGTATAACTTACAACCCTCACCCCCAGTCTCTGGTGTTTTGTATCAACCCCAAAAGCCTTGTTATATGATCTTTGGACTATTTTGAATAAAATAACTGTCAAAATTTTTTATCCGATGTATTTCGGAAAAACATGACGTGTTGGGGGGGGGGGGTAGTTGCCCTCTGATCACTTTGGCTCTTAAAAAGGGCACCAGAAATTCAGATTACCAATCCGATGAGTCCCCTCTGAAGTATATACGATAAACCTTTCTACGAAGACCTTAAATGCCCCTGGGGAATAACTTACATCCCTTGCCCTGAAAGCTGTGGAGGCGGAGGTGTCATCCTCAAAGATATAGTTTGTAGAACTTTCAACTACAATGAACAGAATTGCTATCGCCAAATTTTTATTGGATGTCTTTGGGGACATGATTATGGGGGGGGGGGGTGTTGGTTGCTCGCAGATCACTTTTTACTTTTGCAGAGGGCAATGTAACTTCCAATTTCAAATCAAGTGAGCCCCATCTGAAGTTCGTATGACCACTCATTCCATAAAAACCTTTTATGCCCCAAGGCATGACTTACAACCCTATCCTCAGGACACTGGGGGTATTTTTGTGTCAACCCTAAAGGCATTGCTAAATGTTCTTTGGACTATTTTGAGCAAAAGTGCTGTCAAAATTTAATCAGATTAGTTTGGTGAAGAGGGGCTGTGGGGGGGACTAGCTCCTTCGTCACTTTTGACTCTTAAAAAGGAACTACTTGTTCCAATTTTAACCAAATTAGTTTCCTCCAAAGTTTATACGACCATCCCTTCCATTAAAAAACCTTAAAAGTCCCCAGAGCATAACTTCTAACCCTTACCCCCAGGCTCTGCGCGTTTATTTCAATCCCAAAAGCCTTGTTATATGGTATTTTAACTATTTTGAATAATATGGCAATCTCAAAATTAGATGTATTTCGGGACAATCCGACGTGTGTGTTTGGGGGAGGGTAGCTGTCCTCCGATCACTTTGACTCTTGAAAAGGGCACTAGAGCTTCGGATTACCAATCCAATGAGTCCCCTCTGAAGATTATATGACCACGCTTTCTGTAAAAATCTGTATGTGCCCCGGGTATAACTTACAACCTTTTCCTGGGGGCTGGGGGAATTTGTCATTCTCAAAAGAACAACCCTTGAAAAACAATCACTAAAATAGATGAAACCTTTCCAATTAACGTTGAAAGGGTAAGCGGAAAAAAAAAATATCCAATTTTGAATGCCAATTCAAGGTGCTAAATCTGAGTTATTGTCTTTTTGAAAGCTGACCGATTAGCAGATCTGGTATCATCTGATAATTTCTTAGGTTGGGAAATGTTATAATATAAAAGAGGAAAATCTGAATTGACAAGTTCTTTTTAAGTGGAGTTCAGATAAGTGTCTCCAGTATCCCTATTAAGGGCTAAACATTGTTGTAGATATTTTGATTTCAATTGTCTCACTGAAATTTTGCACAAGACCTTTAATAGGGACAACAATACATGTGTTTTCAAACAAAATGAAGTGGTGTGGGTTATTGTACACATGTAGAGCCAAGGTGGAATAAAAATTCGCTGGCCTTTGGTGAAGCTTTATGGCTTTGTTGATTGAAAAGCCGTGTTCCAACAACTCTCTCTTAGAGTGGCTGACGGATGCTTCCAATATAAAAACAGCAACAAGTAAAGGGGATCCTATAAACACCACTACTCAAAATGGGTATGGTTTTATATTTACAACAGTTGATAAAGTCTGTATTTTATTTGGATTTTTGGATGTAATGTTCAGGTTATGTCTTTAAATTTTTTCTTTTCGTCTGAATTAAACGCTTTCAATTGGGGATTTTGTGTGATTGTTTCTGCAGTTTTAATTTTTCTACTTTTCCACTGGGATGTCCTAGTTAAGGTCTCAGCCGAATTATTTGCCCTTTTTTTTCTTCACTGGCTGCAGCGATCCTCGTTTTTTTTTCTTCCTTGCGGATATTTTTTCGTATCTTGTCGTGCTTAGGTTGTATGGTTTCAGAAATGATTTACTGTTTCTGTTGGTCACTGTGGTCTCAGTTCTATCATCTAAAATGTTCAATCCCGAATAACCATTCTCCTCACAAGTAATGCGTAAACATAAGCCATCTTATAGCATTTTGAGCTACATTTTCTTCATCAGAATTATCTAGATTTGTTTTGTCTTCTTACTACTTGCACTATCTTCTTTTCAGGACATGAATTTCTATTATGGTTGTTCTTATTTTCTTAATAGTTGGTATTAGCTTTCTTGAAAAACTCTCGCTTTGACCCTGGCTCAACACCTTTCGTTCACTGTCGACCAGTTTTAAATTAAAAGATTCATGATAGAGTTAAGAAGTAAATAAAAGCAAATTCGGGCTATGCAGTGCAGATATTCTTTATTGCCTTAATAGGCCAAAGTATCTGTTGTAGGCTTATAGGATGCGATTTTGTTTCTTTTCCTGATTAAATATAAAAACAAGTTTTTTAAATGGAAGTAAGGAGCAACATTAAAACTCGAAACGAACAGAAATTACTCCGTATATGAAAGGGGCTTCTCCTCAACGCCTCGCTCTTTACGCTAACGTTTGACTCTTTCTCTTAACTCTATTTTTAAAACAGTAAGAAACTTTAGCGTAAAGAGCGGAGCATTGAGGAGGAGAACCCCCTTTCATATACGGAGTAATTTCTGTTCGTTTTAAGTTTTAATGTTGCTCCTTACTTCCTTTTAAAAAAACTTGTTTTTTTATGTTTAATTTCTGGACGTTATTGAATAAATGCATGTTTTGATCTTGGCTCTCCGCACATAAATAATTAAAAAAAAATTTGTATATTAATTATTTGCAATTAATCGGAAGATTTTGAGAAAAAAGGAGCGAGGGAGGAGGCCTAGTTGCCCTCCAAATCTTTGATTACTTAAAAAAGCAACTAGAACTTTTAATTTTTTACAAACCTTTTCATTGGTAAAAAATATTCGTAACTTATGAATTAACTTACATAACGAACTTCTATATTCGTATGTTTTTATTGCGTAATGAGGGGGGTTCAACCCTCGTCAATACCTCGCTCTTTAAACTAAAGCTTAGATTTTGTCCCAATTCCTTAAGAATGACCTCTGAATCACAAAGGCCGTAGAATAAATAGTTGAAATTACTAAAAATACTTTAGCGTAAAGAGTGAGGTATAACTAGGAGGTAAACCCCTCATATGCGTAATAATTTTTTTTCGTTGTTATAATGCTACTCCTTACTTTCAGTAGAAAAAACTTTTCATATTTATTTTTTCATTGTTTTTTTCAAATAATGCTAGAAAATCCTGCGCCCCCTTCATTGAAATTCTCTTCCTCCATGAGAAGTTTCTCCATGGAAATGTCCTCTCATGTAACCCCCCCCCAACTCTCCCCCCTAAACCAAAAAATCCCCCTGAAAATGTCTGTACACTTCCCAGTAACCATTACTATATGTAAACACAGGTCAAAGTTTGTAACTTGTAGCCCCTCCCACGGGGACTGCGGGGGGTGTAAGTCGTCCCTAAAGACATAGTTATTAGGTTTTTCGACTATGGTAAATAAAATGGCTATCTCAGAATTTTGATCCGGTGACTTTTGGGAAAAAATGAGCCTGGGGAATGAGCCCTCTCGCGACATTCTAGGACCACTCAGTCGATACGATCACCCCTGGGAAAAAAAAAACAACAAATAAACACGCATCCGTGATCTGTCTCCTGGCAAAAAATGCGAAATTCCACATTTTTGTAGATAGGAGCTTGAAACTTCTACAATAAGGTTCTCTGATACGCTGAATCAGATGGTGTAATTTTCGTTAAGATTGTATGACTCTTAGGGGGTGTTTCCCCCTATTTTCTAAAATGAGGCAAATTTTCTCAGGCTCGTAACTTTTGATGGGTATAAATGCTATTGGTGAAACTTCTATATTTAAAATCAGCATTAAAATGCGATTCTTTTGATGTAACTATTGGTATCAATTTTACCAATTGGTAAAATTTCATTTTTTAGAGTTTCGGTTACTATTGAGCCGGGTCGCTCCTTACTACGGTTCGTTACCACGAACTGTTTGATGAATTATGCAGCAAAGGTTTGCAATAGAAACTGCAAGAATTATAACGAAACTACATATAAAGATAACGCATCGATTTGGAAACCCTGTCAAAGAATTACAACAAAAACATTAAATTATTAGGCTTACGCCTGCAAAAACAAGTTGCTGTGAATACCTCCCTCCAAAGATTTTATTGCCTTCAATATAAAACAGACAAAAATAGGTTCCTAACAGCCAGCGAATAAGCTTTGCTGTACCATGCAACAACGCTAATTTGACAAATGTTTGCTTGTCAAAACAGGTTTCTAAGAGAGAAAAAAACACTTTTTAAGAATGGAATTTGACAATCAAAAATCACATAAGTTCAATTTTTAATAGCTTGACAGGTTATCCTAAACTTCTTCATCTACCCTAAGTATGAAATCTATGAAACGTGACTGGGACTAACCAAGTTCTTTTCTTTCTACTTTCGTTGTTAAAAATTCCTCTCAGCCTATGAATCAATTTTTTTAAAAACCTTTCTGCATTGTAGCATACTAAACTTTTTCAAAATCCATGTTAAAGTTAAAACTAACAAATAAAGTTTAACTTGTGTGTGTCAAGACTGGGCCAGTCATTGCCTCTAGAAAAATATTCAGGTGTATAGACTTTCACAAAAAATGCACATTCATATATGCCTCTGTTCTCTCACTCGCCTTTCCTTTTCTTCCACCCTTTCTTTCTCTGTCTCTCTCCCTTTCTCTTTAGTTTTTTCCATGCTTGTAATGTAACATTCGATTCTATTCCAGGATTACCATGAAGAGGACTTCTTCTTGTACATTGCCTACAGTGATGAGAGTGTTTATGGTCAGTAAATTTAATGGTTATTTCTTTTCTTTCTTTTATTTTTATCCGTTTTGAAATAAGTGAGAATGTCTCACAGGTAAAAGTGAAATTTATATTTACATATACATCAAACTCGTGTACGGTTTTATTTTTGTTTTTCTTTTTTTGTTAAAATTGTATAGCGTTTGAGAATAAATGTGCATTTAGCGGCTTGAAGATTTATTCCTTTTTTGTAGGTTTTACTCTTTTATTGATATTTTTAACACTAAATATAGTACAAGAAAAGATATTATTTTAATACCGTATCAGATTGTTTTTGGGAATATTCTTGATATAATTGTTGAATGTCCTTATTTTTAGCTTTAGCAGCTTTTTTCCCAGATATATCGTAACTTAGTTTAGTAGGTACGCATATATATATATTTTTTTCTTAACATGTTTCCATTTCTCGTCTATAGTATCCATGGGAAACAATTCAGTTCCGGAACGAATATTCTGAATAATTCGTTATTAGAAGATTACGACAGCCAACAAAGCATAATTCCAGGAGTGTTTCACGTACTCTAGTCGACACAGAAAAAGTGAAATTGGAGACGCGGGGAACATGCTAAGATCTAGCAAAATACATAAGTGTCCGCGAAATATCTGTGAAAATATAGAATATACTTATTTCATTAAATATGCAATCCTAGCAAGGCAGACTAATGTACAAAGCAGGAGTTTTTGAATATAATTTCTTCAGTTTATGCTGCTGATTTTAAGCATAGAAATCATAGGCTGCGCAATAATGCTATAGCTTCATTTTATATTTTCTTTTTTTCTTTTGATTTGTAATTAAAAGGTTCCAGTGGTTTTTTAAGAATATAAAGTGATTGGAGTGCAACCAGCCCTACTGCCTCCGTTCTGCAACTGCCTCCAAGAATGAAATGACACCCCACACCACTTGGGGCAAGGGCTATAAGTTATCCAAACTTCCCCTTGTTTGCATTTAAGTTCTATTACTGGGAAAGGGGGAATGTTTGATCCTGGGTCCCCAAAAAGTATATTACAATAGAAATTGCAGGGGGTGTTGAACTAAATCAAAGCAGACTTTTTGCATAGTAGCTATCAAAACGGTTTATCAGCAGGAATGGTTGAGGGTATTGAGTTTAAATTTTTAGGAAAGTTAGGAGAATGTTGAACTAATCAAAAGACAACATGCATATCCAGGTTGTCGAAAGAGCATATCTGCAATATCTCAGGAATGATCATGAGCATTAAGCTGAAACTTTAGCTTAATTCCTTTCATAGAAAGGCAGTGTGGTCCGGGGAAAGGATGCCTAGTTTTTAAGGTATTACAAGGACTCTCACTGTTGCTGATTGCAAGAAGAAAATCCAATTAAGTTACTCTAAAATTGTTGCTAACCGAGGTAGATACAATAGAAAGTCTCTTGCTAAATTATATTCGGTTTTTACAGATCATTCGGTTTTGTTTCTTTCTGGTATTTACCCTATTTTTCATAAAAAAGATATCAGTTCAATTCGTTCTTATTATTTCCGGTTTTCCCGTTTTCTATTGTATCTGCCTCCATGGTATAGGAATAGGAGCCTCATATCTACTTATAGTTTCCCGGATATTGGGTCGAAGCTCACAGAGCTTGCTGGCAAAATACCCCAGTCTACTTATAAGTATCTGCCCGCCCACGGAGGCCTTACTCGTTTGCTTTAGTTTCTTGTTTTTATGGCACTTGGTATTAACCAAGTGACATATAGCAATCGCCAATTCTGTCGGTCTGTCTGTCGGTCCCGGTTTTGCTACTTTAGGCACTTCCAGGTAAGCTAGGACGATGAAATTTGGCAAGCGTATCAGGGACCGGACCAGATTAAATTAGAAATAGTCGTTTTCCCGATTTGACCATCTGGGGGGAGGAGTGGGGGGCCGGTTAATTCGCAAAAAATAGAAAAAATGAAGTATTTTTAACTTCTGAGCGGGTGATTGGATCTTAATGAAATTTGATGTTTGGAATGATATTGTGTCTCAGAGCTCTTATTTTAAATCCCGACCGGATCTGATGACATTGGGGGGAGTTGGAGGGGGGGAAACCTAAAATCTTGGAAAACACAAAAACGATACATGATTGACATAATCGGAACTGATTCGCTCTCTTTGGGGTAGTTGGGGGGAGGAGTAATTCTTAAAAAATAGAAAAAATGAGGTATTTTCAACTTACGAACGGGTGATCGGATCTCAATGAAATTTGCTGTTTAGAAGGATATCGTGTCTTAGAGCTCTTATTTTAAATCCCGACCGGATCTGGTGACGGGGGCGGGGAGTTGGGAGGGGGAAACCTAAAACTTGGAAAACACTTAGAGTGGAGGGATCGGGATGAAACATGGTGGGAAAAATAAACACAAGTCCTAGATAGATGATTGACATAAACGGAACGGATCCGCTCTCTTTGGGGTAGTTGGGGGGGGGGGGGTATTTCTGAAAAATTAAAAAAAATGAGGTATTTTTAACTTACTAACGGGTGATCGGATCTCAATGAAATTTGATATTTAGAAGGATATCGTGGCTCAGAGCTCTTATTTTAAACCCGACCAGATCTGGTGACATTGGGGGGGGGAGAGTTGGGAGGGGGAACCTAAAACTTGGAAAACACTTAGAGTGGAGGGATCGGGATGAAACTTGGTGGGAAAAAAAGCACGAGTCCTAGATACATGATTGACATAACCAGAACGGATCCGCTCTCTTTGGGGTAGTTGGGGGGGGGGTAATTCTGAAAAATTAAAAATGAGGTATTTTTAACTTACGAACGGGTGATTGGATCTCCATGAAATTTGATATTTAGAAGGATATTGTGTCTCAAAGCTCCTATTTTAAATCCTGACCGGATCTGGTGACATTGGGGGAAATTTGGGGTGGGGAAACCTAAAATGATGGAAAACGCTTAGATTGGAGGGATTGGGATGAAACTTGGTTGGAAAAATAAGCAGAAGTCTTGCATACGTGATTTACATAATTGGAACGGATCCGCTCAATTGGGAGGGGGGTAGTTCTGAAAAATAAGAAAAAATGACGTATTTTTAACTTACGAAGGAGTGATCAGATCTTCATGAAACTTCATATTTAGAAGGACCTCGTAACTCAGATATCTTATTTTAAATCTCAACCGGATCAAGCATAATTTGGGGGGGCAGTTGGGGGGACCGGAAATCTTAGAAAATACTTAAAGCGGTGAGATCAGGATGAAACTGGATGGGAAGAATAGAAACCTGTCTAAGATACGTGACTGACATAACTGGACCGGATCTGCTCTCTTTGGTGGAATTGGGGGGGGGGTAATTTTGAAAATTGAGGTATTTGTAACATACGAAGGGTGACCAGATCTTAATGAAATTTGATATTTAGAAGGATCTTGCGCTTTAAAGTTGTAATTTCAAATTCCGACCAGATCCTGTGACATTCGGGGGAGTTGGAGGGGGAAACTGGAATTCTTGGGAAACATGAAAATTGGGGTATTTTTATCTTACGAATAGATGATCAGATCGTAATGAAATTTGATTTTTAGAAGGAATACATGTCTCAGAGCTCTTATTTCAAATCCCGACCAGATCTTTTGACATTGGGGGAGTTGGAGGGGGAAATCTTGGAAAATCACTTGGAGTAGAGGAATCGGGATGAAGCTTGGTGGATAGAATAAACAAATGTCCTTGATACGTGATTGACAGAATCGTAATGGATTCGCTCTCTTTGGGGGAGTTGGGGGAAGGGTTCAGTGATTTGGCGAGTTCGGTGCTTCTGGACGTAGTAGGGCGATGAAAATTGGTAGGCGTGTCAGGGAGCTGCACAATTTGACTTGATAAAGTCGTTTTCCCAGATTCGACCAAAAGGGAGAGGAAAAATTAGAAAAAAATAGGGATTTTTCACAAGGACTTTGTGACTCAGAGCTCTTATTTTAAATCTTGACCGGCATTAAGCCTCTTATTTTCTTTTTTAAATCAATCTATTGATTCATAGAATTTTGTTAGAGCTCATACCATATGATCTCTTGGCTCTTAACTTTTTCGCCTCGTCACAAGTGCCATATGAGCTCTTAGCTCTTGTTTCTGTTTTGTGTAGTGTTTGTTTTGTTTCTTTTATTGATACTCCGCTTTGATTTTTGTAGCGGGTCAAAATAAATTGTTATTATTATTATTATTCAGGGACATCTTGAGGTGGGTGTAAAACTAAATCAAAAGACAGTCTGCTCATCCAAGTTGTTAAAAAGGACTTATTTACAATATTGTAGGACCAGCTGAGGGTATTGAGTTGAAATTTCCTTGGACACTATATGCATCCAGGTTGTCAAAAGGGTGCACATACAATATCTAGGGAATGCCCAAGGATATTAAGCTGCAACTTTCAGTGCGTGTTAAAGGGGTTGTTTGATTAAAGGACAAGGCACTGCATGCATCATGTTTTCAAAATGGCGTAAAATGCAGCATTGCAGAAACAGCTAAGGGTATTAGGTAGAAACATTCAATGAATTTTGAACTAAATCAAAAGATACTGTGTGCATCCAGATTGGCAAAAGAGCATAACTGCGATATTCCATAAACATCTAAAGTTGTTAAGTTGAAACTTTCAGGGAATGTTGTACTAAATCAGACACTTTGTACATCCAGATTGTCAAAAAGTATGTATCTGCAGTATGTCAGGATTCGCTAAGGATATTAAGTTGAATCTTAAGGGAATATCGTGAAGGATGTTGAATTGAATATAAAGATGCTCTGTGACTCCAGGTGATCGAAAGGACGTATCTGCAACATTCCAAAAACGAGAAAGGGCATTGTATGGAAGTTTCTGGGCATGTTGAGGTAGGACGTTAAGCTACATCAAGACAATATGTGTGTTCGAGTTTTCAAAAGGGCGTATCTGGAATATCTCAGAAATTGCTAAGGACATCAATAAATAACTTCCAGAGAATGTTAAGCAAATGCTTCAAGCAATGCATAAAAAGATTCAAGGGCATCAAGGTTGTCGAAATGGCATTTATGCAATAACTCGGGAGCAGCTAAGGATATTAAGTGGAAAGTTTAGGGGTACATTAAACAATGTCATATGACACTTTTTAAATTAAGATTTTCAAAAGGGCATATCTGACGTATTTCAGGAACAACTAAGTATAAAACCTTCAGGGAATACTGAGCCTGATGCTGAACTAAATCCAAAGAAACTGTTAAGTTTCTAGTAAATCCAAAGAAGGTTGTCAAAATGACATATCTGAAATATATCAGGAACGTCTATGGTGTTAAATTAAAACCTTTGGTAAATGTTGAAGGTGTCGTTGAACTAATTCAGTATGTGTATTCAGGTTGTCAAAATGACTTATCTGCAATACCTCAGGTATGACTAATGGTATAAATTAGCGGCTGGGATGACCCAGCGAAAACCATGGTGTAATATAGGAAGGGGAGATCAAGCAAATTCTAAATTTTGATTTGGGGGACCTCATTAAGGATAAAAATATCTGAAAAAAGTGTTTGTATGGATTCTTCGTTTGAAATTTTCTTTTTATTTTGACATGTGTGAAGTTTCAGGCCGAGAAGACACCTCAATTAAAGTTTCAGAAGAAAGTGAACTTCAACTGGAAACAAATGCGGCTCCATTGTTTATTGGGGGGGGGAGATCCCTAGAGACATAGTTGCTGACCTTTCAACTATGCTGAACAAATTTGCTGTCTCAAATTTTGATTGGATGTGTTAGGAGAATTAATGGACTTCGGAGGGGGGCTGCTTGGCGTGCATCCCTTTTGAATCTTAAAAAGGGCATTGGAATTTTTAATTTCCAATTGAATGAGTCCCTTTAAAAGTTTCTGCGATAGCGCTGCGCTGCCTAAAATGTTGCTTATATGCTGTTTTGAAAACCTGCATCGATATAGTTTTTTTTTTAATTGAAACTCCTCCAAAACTTTCCTGAAGTTCTCATCTTACCGTTAGCCTCATTATCTATAGCAATCGTGGTAGTCGTATTAGTTGTATATTCATAGTAGCCTAGCCTTAGTAGCAGTAGTTGTATTCAAACATTGCCTTTTGGTTAGTTCAACATCCCCCACAACAAGCACAGTTAAATCAAATCACCCCCACAAGTTAAAAGAGCTGCCGTAATCTCTCTCGTCGACCGTGCCCTAAACATTTGTTCTGATTCCTACATCACAACAGACCTAGACTTTATCAGGGACATACTTTTTGGAAATGGGTATCCTCTTTTATTTATTAATAATACAATTAACCATGTACTCAAAAGATACTCCCGTAAAGTCAACGATAATTTACCATATGAGGATCCCGATAAGCCCCAAAACATGATTTACCGCCCATACATCCCAAAAATCACTAGGAATCTTAAAATAGTATGCACACAAAATAATATGTATGCTGCATTTACCAGCAATTTGAAAATCATAAATCTTCTAAATTATGATAAAGATAATAATTAAGTGCGACAAGTTTGAAAGCTTACCGTATTTGGTATTAATAATAAACAAAACTCAGTTACTCACCAAAGAGGTGTCTATCAAATACCATGCGACTGTGGCGATCCTATGCAGGGAGAACTCACCAGAATTTAGAGAAACGCCTACAACAGCATAAAGATGATATCACCAAAGGTCTAAATTCTAATATTACTTCTGTTTCTTTTCATTCTGCTTTAAGCAGCCATGTTTTTGAAAATCCTAGCCACAAAATACTTTTAAAAGAATCCACCCTTTTTAGCAATGACCTAGGCATAAAACAAGTAGTTCGAGAAGCAATTGAAATCAGGCAAGATTAATAACAATATTTCCTTAAATAGGGACTTGCGAGAATATTCACTAAATGCTCTATACACAAATTTAATTAAAAACGACCCTTACGAAATATTATAAAAAAACAATAGATATTAACACAGAACCTGTCACAAATAGACCTATGAGATCAGCAGCCAAAAAAGCAATTTTGGTATTAAAAACGTGTTTTTAAATCATTCTCTTTCATTTCAATGAATTGCCTCATTTCATCACAATTTATTTATCAATCCTGGTTGAACTTCGCTGATGTAAGGATGCTGGGACTGTTTTGAAAAATTTTTCATTTTAGTTTTATTGATTTTATCTTGTTGTAAGTATTTTCTCCTTATATATTTTTGTATTGCTGAGGACGGCCCTTGGACAAAGGGCCGAAATATTCATTCTAATTAGTTTCCCATAGTCTTGAGAAATTCCCTAGTAGTAGTAGTAGTATTAATTTATTAACCAAAGGAAATAACACAGACAAAATCAATCGGTAGCACACCAAAAGCGTTGCTTGCGAGGGTGTGTTACTAACAAAAAGAACAAAAAATAGAAGAAAAAAAGAACAAAAACAGAAAAACAATGAGTTAATCTAAAATGAGCAGAAAGGTGAAACCGTGTACCGAGAAAAAAAAATTTATATAAATAATTCATACACAATCAAACAACATAATATCATGATCCCGAAGCAAAAAAAGAAAACAAAAGAAAAAAAACAATAAATAATTATTTTTAATACTAAATCAATCAATCTCAATCTATTTCAAAGGTATACCTACCAAGAAACCCCACACGCAGCACGGCCTTAAATTGATTAATGGGCAATTCTTTAATACTTGGAACAAGCTTATTCCATAGCTTAGCCCCTCTATAAATAATTGAAAAAGCAGTCCTACTTGAAACTAGGCGAGGAACCTCAATATCTCCACTTGTTCGAGTTCTATGATCATGAATATTAGACCTATCCCGAAAACTTCCTGTAAAACATTCTGGAACGCACCCATAATGGTACTTATACATAAAAACCAGTGTATAAAAATCACGCAATCCGGCTGCAGGCATTATATTTATCATACTATACATTGACCTGACCGAATCCCGGTTCCCTATTCCACAAAGTGATCTAATGGCATTATTCTGCAGTACGCGGATTGGGCGAAGTATTGAGGGGAATGCCCCAAGCCATACAGACGAGCAATACAAAATATACGGATGAATCAGAGAAAAATATAATAACCGTATAACATTTGAAGGAAATAAATGTTTTAGTTTACGGATAATCCCTAAATTCCGCGATAATATTCTACTTATAGCTTTTACATGGCACTTAAATGATAAAATTTCGTCAATAATAATCCCAAGGTACTTAACGGACTTTGACCGCTTAACAATTCCCTTCGGTGTAGCTATTTCCATAATCCAAGGATAATAATTTGGGGACCGTGAAAAAATAACAAAATTTGACTTATTTATATTTAGGTCAAGGCGGATTATCTTCAACCAAAGACATGTCATAGTCATTGCTGCATTAATTGTTGAGGTAAGTTGTTGTTCAGTTGAGGCAACACACATCAATGTCGCATCATCAGCAAATAAGGGTGTAGTGATCCTGGTTCCCGAAGGTGCGGGATTCACTATATTCCCTATTCTAGAAGTAGTTGCAACAGCATTTGGCAGATCATTTATAAAAATCAAAAAAAGAATAGGCCCTAACACAGAACCCTGGGGGATACCATATTTAACAAGACTCTTACTTGAAGAAAATCCATTAATGTGAACATAATGCTCTCTATTTTGGAGATAATCACAAATCAAGGCTAAAGTAGCCCCTCTTAGTCCATAAAATTCACATTTTCGAAGTAGTAATTGGTGGTCAACAGTGTCAAATGCCTTAACCAAATCAAAAAACAGACCCGCTACTCTAAGCTTATTATCAAGAGCTCCATTGATTATCGAAGTTATATATGATAATGCCATCTCTGTGGTTCTCCCTTTTCTGAAGCCAAATTGAATTGGATTTAACAGATTATGCAGTTCCAAATGATCATAAACTCTAGTGTTAATACACTTTTCTAGCAGTCGAGAAATAACAGGTAAGACTGAGATAGGCCGATAATTTCCTAGATCATTCTTATTACCGCCTTTAAAAACAGGGGTAATCTTAGCAATTTTCAAGCAATCAGGAAACGTTCCCCGTTTCAAGCACAAATTAATGAGAGAAGTAAGAATATCAGCAACATAAGGAAACGCTATTTTTAACACCAGAAGATTGAGTAAATCACTACCTGCCGATGTATTTTTTATCCCAAAGATAATTTTCTCTACTTCATCACGAGAGAAGGGTCTCATATACATAGAAATATCAGTTGGAGTCTTCATAAAAAACTCCAAGGGAGGATCATCATCAGAAGATACTATACGGGAAGATAAATCTACGCCAATATTAGCAAAATGTTTGGAAACAGCATTACATATCTCTTCGGGTTCCTTCGTTGATAGGCCATTCTGCATTACTACTTCATCGGGAATAATAGAGTTCTCTGTCGATATCACACTTTTAATTATTTTCCATGTTTTTGCAGGGTTACCACAAGTCTCAGTGAATTTATTTACGAAATATTTTTTTTTGCATTTCTCAGTAATTTATTCAGGGCATTTCTATAATTTTTATAAATTCTTAAGCAGATCAGATCATTTCCATTATTTATGGAATTCTTATAAAGTTTATCTCTTTTATTAATACAGCGCAACAAGCTAGGCGACATCCATGGTTTCTTAGGATTATTTTTCCTTGATGACGAACGAACCATTATAAATGTTTTTGTCACTAACAAAATTAGTTTATCGTAAAATCTTTGAAAACTCGTATTTATATCATCCGTAAGGTCTATTAAATTATTCCAATCAACTTCTGCAATTGCCTGCTTAAATTTTTGAAGGTTACTCTGGCTAAATACGTGCATTGGACTCTTAGGAATTATTGTTGCTAACTTTTGGGGAATACAGAGATCAAATCTTGTTGAAATCCCAAAATGATCGGATACATCTGTAATAATAACTCTTGGAGCTGAAAAAAACAAATTTGAAAAAATATTGTCAATTAGCTTTGATGATGAGGTGGTTACTCGTGTGCATATATTTATAGTTGGAAATAAACCATAGGATATACAAAGCCGCAAAAAATCCATAGAAACACTCGCATCAAGCTCACTTAGGTCAATATTAAAATCCCCGAGCATCATAAATGGATGTGAACTAGTTGCTAGTTTCTCCAGCTGCTTATCCAAAAGATCCATAAAGATTGGTATGGAGCCAGATGGCGGCCTATACAATATAATAACAAATGCATCTTTAGGTTTCAGCCTAAGCTGAAGAATAAATGGTTCAAAAACCATTTCCTGGTATACTACTAAGTCATTTCTTACCAAAACCTCAATATCGCTTCGAGTATATGCACCGTTTCCTCCATGTTGCCGAAACTGTCGATTCCTATTGTAGAAATTATATCCTGGTATATTTAAAAGAGCGGAGTTGTGGTCATTCAGCCAGGTTTCAGCAAGACCGATGACCTGGAAAACCGAAAGATCACATACTTCATTTAAAAAATTAAATGAAGAATTTAATCCTTGGCAATTAAGATGGAAAACATTGAGGCCTCTCGCATCTCCATGCTCAGATTGGATTCCATCTTCAAACAAATATTTGGAACTAACAGATTTATAATGCCCTGCTACCCCAATGTCATAACTCCGATGTAGCTGCTCCGTAAATATACCCCCAAAATCTACATTAGAAGCCTCCAAAGTATTAAGACGGATACTGCTCTGGGAATCACGATCATAATTATCCATTGTCATTAAAAACAAAATAAATCCCGGTACATGGTTTCAATAAACATAACAAACAGACACAAAAAAGAAAAACAAAAATGATCCACATAATAACACAAATAAGAAAAATAACAGGCCATGAAAATATTGCCTGTAACCCGTTCATATAAAGCTCAAGCTTCTAACACAACGGCTCACAACTTAATAATAAGCACACATCACAATATCGTAAGAATACTTAAAAACTAACTTAACAAGACTTCAATAAGACTTGATCACCAAAATACACAAGTTACGGTATCAACAGATTCTTTGCATTGTACCAAAGCACTTTCGCTACAGTGTTATCTTTTTTTACACAAATAACAGGGGGTAAGGTAGGGGGTATCCAGCATTCCACTCTTTTATCCACTAGACATTTACGGATGGCCAGGAGTTCCTTGCGTACAATACGCACACGAGGCGTAACGTCATCACCAATAAAAATATTATTATAAGTGCTGAACTTTTTCCCTTTGAGTTTCTTCGCATTTTTCAGAAGAGAAAATCGAACTTGCGTATTATCCACTTTAATTTTAACGAACTTTTTAGAGCACTGGATAATACTAAACGACGGCAAATTTCTCGAATGGTACTTCATTCAATCCCCAAAATAATACATTGCACTCATTACTGCGATTTTCCTCCACAAATGATTGGCTGACTACTGAATTTATTTCCTCTTTACATTTATTAATAATATCCGTTTGGCCCTCCACAATATTCTTCAAAATCCGAAGTTCTGATTTAACTGATACAAGTTCATTCTCCAGCATATTATTTTTATTTTCAATCGTTGTAACACGATTAGTCACTGCACTAATATCTGATTTTAACTCCAAGAAATTATGTTGGAGCGCCTCAATGTTTGTATTTATGGATTGGACCATTTCCAGTATTTTAATAATATTTTCAGCATTAGTTCTCTGACAGTCAATGAGAACGCTACCATCGGAATTATTTGTCGAATTCATCACAGGGTCCGATAAGTCCGCTTCGGTTCTGTTACGTTTACCGCTGCCTTTCTTTCCCATAGTAACAGTATGAAAAAATAAGACTATTCGCCTAATTTAAATGAACTATATTTACCCAATGAACATATGCGTTAAAAAGGAACGTCTTACACCAAAAGATATTTACAAAAATACCTTGCATAAAACAGAAATCGCTGGCCAAAAATTACAGCAAGAAACTCCTTCTTATCCAATTATCAATTAAAGTTATTTCATGCTATCACGAGTATTCACAGAGTCAAAACATTACATAACATTCGCTGTGTTAGTTTCAATGCAGTCAAACAAGTTCACTCATTGACTGCTGAATGAGAACTGAAGTTCTTCTAGTGTTCTTCTTGTTTTTGGTGTTTCGTTTGCAATAGCCAATAGAGTTGGCGATTGCACGGTTTGGACTAGGTAAGGGGGAAAAGAAAATGTGTTTGCTCCTAAAATAGATGTAGGTCCAATCAACTCAGAGCTGCCCATTATTCTCAGATGAAGACAGTTTCTAGTTAAACTGACTTTGCAATGACAACTAACAAATCATGATGTTGGGACTGTTTTATTGATGGTTAGTTTCTCCTTTTTCTCCCAAGCTTAATTTTGTACTTATTTTACTCATACAAAATGCCGTAGACAATTTTTAGATATGTAGCCGAATTACTAAATTAGTCTCTTTGACAATTCACTGTTTTTAAAAGTTCATCATTGGACGATACTCTTTATATTTGTATATGGTTGGTATCGATTTTCCAGACCCAGCTTTAGCATTCGAGAGCTAAATCTGGCAGTTTCTCGAATAAGTCGTGCTTGTAGTGTCGTCAAAATCAAAATTTTTGATCGATATATCAAGGTCAGCTGATTCAAAGATCCTGATGTATTTTTTTTGTTTTTTTTTGCTTTTCAAGATAAAAATTCATTTTTTAAATTTAAACTTTTTGTATTTTTGTTCTTTTTCATAATGTTTGATTAATATTTTAACAGCATGAACATATTACACCGCTTTCAAATCTGGATCTTTAAGACTGGTGTTAGTTTTCAATGTCATAGCATTAATTAAATTGTAAAATTCAGTCAGTTTTAATCACCACTGATTAAATTACTCTTCAACTACATCATTATCAGTTCAATTTATAATTTCATCCCCTAGTCAAATCATGTTGCATTTTGCCGAAACTAAAATATTGCCAGAACTTCTAATCTATATAATTGTGGGGCAGCTGACAAGTCTCAAACCCTCTTTCCTCTGGCCTTGTGTATATTAGTCATGTCGCATTTGTGTCGAATCATGCTCATCCAGGGATCACACTGTTAGTGTTCTGTAACTATCATTTAACATAGTTTAACTGACTAAACAGTCAATAACAAAGAGGGATTACAAACATAAACAGTAAAAACAAAGGAATTTCGGAAGACCAAATTTCACGTTTATTCTACAAGGATACAATAGTTTCATGACTCTTCTCTTTCTTTTCCTTAGCTTTTTGACCTTTCATTTTACTTCGCTTGACTTTTTCCTTAAGATTTTTTTTCTTCTGCAACTCCACACTCATTTCACCATTCATTAAATTATCAAACTTCATCAGCAGTAATTCCCGAGCCGTTTGTTGATTCTTCTCAAGTGAACGCGTCTGATGACATTTCATAATCAAACTTAGAGAAAATGAAAATGTAATCCAATGCAGCAAAATAGTCATCATATAAATGCATCTCCACTGAGAATGTTTAAGAGCAAACCCTTTAACAAAGATACGGAGAGACAAGGTGAATGAGAACCATGACGGACCCGAAGAAACGCATTCCATGTCCATCTTAACCCAGCCAGTTGCTAATTCCACGTGCCTTAATTACCGATTACATTGCCTTTAGTAACATTTGAACTGTAAATTTCATTGTTAAAAACAAGTCCAAATTAAACACCCCTGCGTTCTTACGGCGCTATGAAAAATACTTTACATGCCATTTCCATTGCCCTTGAACTAGAGCATCAGTTCTTGAAGTATTGAAAAATATTCGAAACATTAGCATAAGATGTGAAGGAGGGCAGCCCTTTCACATTAAAGTTTCAATCTCGCTTTTTACTTTATTTTGAAAAAAAACTTGTTTGTGTTTAACATTAATTCATTTTTCATACAGGGCATCTTCTACCAACTCCACCACCCGTTATAGTAAAGCTTACCCATATCGGTATTTTCGAGATCAAGGGTTATTTAGTATTACATGAAAAAAAAAGTAATTGGAGACGATAGAATCCAAATGGGAAAGAAAAACTCTCCTGGACTTAGATTATACCGATGATTTAAGCATCTTAGATGAAGGTGTTAGCAAAATGAATGAACTTTTCGAGGTTTTGCAAGTTCAGGGTGCTAGAATAAGTTTGAAAATTAAAGTTAAGAAAACTAAGTCACTAAGGCTAGGAATAAGAGAAGATGACACGGTGACGTTGGGTAACGAGAAGATAGATCATGTGAGTAGCTTCACTTACTTTCGTAGTATTATTAGTAAAGACCGTGGGAGCAGTGAATATGTTAAAAACAGAATAGCCAAGGCTCAAGATGTTTTTTCAAAGTTGAAAAAGTTTTTTTTTGGTTTTCAAAAAGAAACATTTGTTTTTTTTAAGTTTTTGTATTTTTGTTCTTTGTCATAATGATAGACGAACATTTAAAGATCATAAACATATTACACCGCTCTTAAATCTAGATCTTTAAGAGAGTGTTAGTTTTCAATTTTATAGCATTAATTAAATTATAAAATTGAGTCAATTTTAACTGATTAAAATCAGTTAAAACTGACTTTAATTTAATCACCACTGATTAAATTACTCTTCAACTACATCATTATAAGTTCATTAATGATTTCATCCCCCAGTCTAATCATGTTGCATTTTGCTAAAACCAAAATCATGCCAGGATTGCTAATCTGTATAATTGTGGGGCAGCTGACAAGTCTCAACCCCTCTTTCCTCCGATATTGTGTATATTAGTCATGTTGCACTTGTGTCGAATCATGCTCATCCAGGGATCACACTGTTAGTGTTCTGTAACTATTATTTAACGTGGTTTAATTGATTAAACAGTCAATAACAAAGAGGGATTACGAAAAGGTAAAGACAAGGGGGCTTCGAAAGACCAAATTTCACGTTTATTCTACAAGGATACATTATCTTAGGTCTGCCATGACTCTTCTCTTTCTTTCCATTGTTTTTTTAAGTCCCTTAGCTTTTTGTTCTTTTCTTTTACTTCGTTTGACTTTTTCCTTAAGATTTTTTCCTTCTGCGACTCCACACTCATTTCACCATTCATTAAATTATCTAACTTCGTCAGCAGTAATTCCCGAGCTGTTTGTCGATTCTTCTCAAGTGAACGCGTCTGATGACACTTCACAATCAAACCTAGAGAAAATAAAAATGTAATCCAATACAGCAAAATAGTCATCATATAAAACACTCAACCCAGGAAATCGAATGCCCTTAAGACACCTGTGCCTATTGTATTTTAATAGTATGCTAAGCCAAGAGATTAATGAGTATTGGCAGTCAGCTACAAAGTTAGTAACAAAGTAATTTTTGATTGACACACGTGTGACTCCACTTAGATGCTAAATGAGTACGGATAAAAATAATTACGAGCACCAGGAAAGCAAAATGACATACATTCAAATATTTTGTTATCCATCAAATTTTTATTGAGGCCATGTGATACCTTAAAAATCCTCAGCGTCTTCTTTAACTAGTGAATTCTCTCAGGGGACTAGCTATCATCGAAGGCTGTCGAGGCAATGGATGCAGCTTTTTCTCAATGAGAAGTGTACCGTCAATTCCTCCCAGAAGCAGAATTTCGCAACTTTTAATTTTAAAATTTCCCCCCGCTTTACTAGGTTGCAGCTACTCTTTTGCCCGTTATTAGCAGCCATGAGATCTTTTTGAAGTTGTGTTCCGTTAATCACCATCTGAGAAGAGAGGATGAATGCATCTCTATATTGGTCTTTAATAATTTTCTCCCCTTGCCACTTGTGAAGAAAACAGGGCCATTTGGATTTAAGTTGGAGCAAAAGCTTTTTCTATAACTCTTCAATAGCACGATAATTTGCTGCTTTTATTCTTCTCTCAATTACATGTCTTTGATCTATCTTGATATTTTCTTTTGGTTGGGTGATGAATTAGCTTTGATCTAAATACGTTCGTTCATTCTCCAGCCACATAAGGTGATTCTCAAGTGGATTTTTTTTTTATTATAGTCTACTTTACTCTTATGAAACTCCTCTGTACGTAATCTCTTCCTGATAGCTGTTATTTTTCCCTTGCACTTAGCACACTACAATAAACTAAAACGTCTAGTAATTTGATTGAACTTAAGAAAAGACTTCTCACCGACTCTAGTCTTTTACTATGGACCGACTCTTGCCTTGAATATGGTACTAAAAATGAATAGAAATTAAGATTTAAAACGAACAGAAATTATTCGTTTAAACATCTGTATAAGAGGGGGCACACACTCGCATCTCCACCTCTCGCTCTATAAGATAAAACAACAAATACAGCCAGTTGCTAGTCTGAAGTTAAGTCCGAAGTTACTTATCGTATTTCAAACAATAGCCAGTACGAAAAATGGGGTTCAATTCTGTTTTCTAGGGCTATAATGAAAGAAAGGTTGAGATGGCTAGGGCATGTTGTGCAGATGAAGGATGACAGATTGCCAACTTTTCGGCCAATCGTCTAAGGCTAAATAGAAAGTAGGTCGTCCTCGTCTGGGGTGGGAGGACGTCATAAAGAAAGATTTAAAGGAAATGGGAAATTCCTGGGAGAGTTTATAAAGGGAGGCTTTGAATAGATTGGTATGGAGGAGGGGCGTGTGTAGCTGTGTTGGCCCCTGGCGGCTTGGTGCTGCGGTGTTGTAAATTTTGCCCAGTTTTTGAAAAAGAGGGAAACGCCCTCAAAACATCAAGTGGTCTTAATAAAAATCACACCATCAGATTCAGCATATCAGAAAACACTACCATAGAGATTTCAAGCTTCTATATACAAAAAATGAAGCTTTTTTCTAAACAAGGCTTTTGTAAAAAGCCTCCAGAAGACGATCTCTTGAAAGCATTTTCTGGAATAACTATCGATATTTCGCAAATTTGTGAATCAATATTAAAGAAAATCTAGGAAATAAAGTTTTTCGTGATTGTTCTCCTAAGGAGCACCATATTGGTGTATAATAGGCATAGTAAACCCGAATGTTGGTGGCTTCTGAGCAAGTGCTTTTGCTTCGCTTGCTTCTTATTGTATATAGCTTTAGTGCTTGTTTTATCATTATTTATTGCGAACTGCTTTAGTGCTTGCTTTGTTGTGTTATTTATTTGCTTTTTAGGCTATTTTCTATATAGGCTGTTGACGATTTCTCTAATGACTTGAGTGAGCCTTCTGGTTACTCACTATCAGTGTGATGGGGCCCCTGGGGCTGGGACTGGTGGCCAGCTCCCAGTGTCCTGGTTTGGGGAAAGATTGCTGACAATAAAGACAATGGACCCATACCCAGGACATGCATAGGATACATGAGAAATTTACTGTCACAAAATGTATGCAGGGGTTTTGGGGTGGTTCGCCCTACTGTAATACTTATTGGTGCTGTGGAAGTATTGGGCAAGAACAAGGAAATTGCTTCTAAGATTATGCTGCTAAGAGGACTAAAAGTTAACAATACTAAAGTAGTCTTCAAAGAGAAAGAGCATGGAAAAATATGGAAGGGAAAATGTTTCCTTCTCCAGACAGTTGGGCTAAGAGAAGAGATCTTAGAAGAAAGGCTCAACCAAATATAAAATATGCCAAAATTGTAAATGAAGATTATATATCGAACAGCGTTATAAGACAAGAGTCACATATGGTCTTAATTAAATTCAATACTGATTTACCATTCCCAGTAATAATTGCTGTATGGAGTGCCCAGGTAGATGTTCATGAATATGTACCAAATCCAAGGCAATGCTATAAATATTTGAAATTTGGCCATATAGCTGTAAACTGCTGGGGAAAAGAGAGATGCTTGATGTGTGCAGAAGCCTAAAATTTCAGAGCCTGCCACTCAAAAGATGAATCGGCCCCCTCCCCCGAAAAAAAATGCTGTAACTGTAATGAGGCTCATACTGCCAACAGCAGAGACTGTAAGATCTACAAAGAGAAAGCTAATAAATTAAGAGCATCAGTGATTAATGGAAGGGTTTTTAGTCAGGTTGCAACTGGCCGAACAACCCAAGCCACAAGACCTACTGGATTGGCAAACTCAAAATTATCCTAAAATGCATTCCCGCCTCTAATATCTAACCATGAAAAAGAGATCCTTAAGTTGAAAAACTCTGTTGAGAAGTTAACAAAGCTGGTAACCTTCCTCTGCTCAATCCTCCTACACGAAAAAGATACAGATGAAACAAACAAAGAACTCATTAGGGACATGGTTGATGAGCTCAGTTCTGACGAAGACCCTTCAGATGTTATCATGAGTACATCAGAATCAGAAGATAAAGAAGGAGTAGGGAATGCCTGCAAGAAGGCAAAACTAGGAAACAAAGTTAAAGAAAAAGAGAAGATCTTGAGTAATCTCATCCTCGGGCTACAATCAGATTTAGTTTTGTTACAAGAAACATTCCTTACTGCAGAAAAGTAGAGCAGGGACCACGAAACGGAGGGTGGGCTCATAACCTTGGGTAAGCATTGTCAACTACTATAACAGTTCTACAGGAAATTTTATGTGAAATAACTAAAGGAGGTTCTGAGTAGTTGTGAAGATTCAAAAATAATGGCTGGAGAGATCACAAGTCAAATGAACTGACCGGAATTATCACTGATCCTCCATTCTTGACATGCTTAATCACCCCCCTGGATCTTGGTACAAAGCTTAACAAAACAACTGGAAGAAGGTCTACAATTGACTTGACCTTGGCTTCCCCAAACCCATCAACTGACTTCAGCATTCGGATCCCAGACACTTTCTCAAAATGTCACTATCCAGTGTTAACTACCTTTCACATGCTTGAGGAGCATAGGAACACATATCAAGTACAAAAAATGAAACTATGGAGTTATAAAGAAGAGATGTGGCCAGCCTGGAGAATGAACTTGACTCGCAGCTTAACAAAATTCAAGATTCAATTGCCATGACTATAGATGAACTGACAGACACAATCACCGACACCATAATCAGTGCAGGTCAGAAGGTGCTCGGTTTTAAGAAATTTAAGGAAAAAAAGCTCAATTCTATCCCTGGATGGAATTCAGCATACCAAAAAGCCCACACTGAGAAGAAACAGGCTGAGAACAAAGTCAAGCGGAACCCTAGCACAGAAAACCGTATTGAACTGAATAAAAAGTTGACAAAACTCCGCGAGACCATAATCCAAGAAAAGACTGCAAGACGGACCTATCTAATTGAGGCAAAGTTCAAAAAGTCAACTTTCATTAGAGATCTATGGCGAAACCTCCAAGCATTTGTGGGGAAAAAGAAAACAAGGAAGGAATGCCCAATCCTCCTGAGAAATGGCATCCCAATTACCTCAACTCAAGAAAAATTCAATGTTCTTCTGGATCAATTCACTGAACAAGCACCTGAAATTGCAGGACATTACCAAAAGACCCACTCTGCCAAATACAACATACCGTTTGAGCCTTTTACTGCATCAGAAGCTATTCAGCAAACTGGGAGACTGAAATCTCGTGCAATGGGGCCTGCCTTGATACACAATCAAATGTTAAGGGACCTAAGCCCCAAAACAGTAGACATCATTACAGCTTTGTTCAACAACTCAGCAGCAATATCAACAGTCCCAAAGTAGTTGTATAAAATCACAGAAATTCCTATATTGAAGACAGGAAAGGATCCAAAACTTCCAGCATCATACAGACCTATAGCCCTCTCATCATGCATTGGAAACTTATTGAACACCTTGTTAAATTAACAATAATACTCCCAGAACTACCAAATTCACTCCAGTATGAACAATTTGGTTTTCTCCCTAATAGAGGAGCAACAGATGCACTTGAACACTAGCTAGAACTGGCTAGAACACTAGATAAAATCTGGTTTCAAGCAGGGTAAGGACACACTAGCAGCCTTCTTGGATATGAGGGCTGCTTTTGATAGAGTTAGTGTGGATAAGCTGATGGGAAAGTTACATTCTTTATGAATCTACCTAGAACTGAGGATGTGGATAGAAGATAGAGAGTAGATCTCCATCAAGAACGAAGCCAGATATGGGAGTAGCTTATGGGGGGAGATACTAAGCCTACTCCTGTTCCTTATTTATTGCACTGAACATATTCTGGGATGCGAACTGTATATCTATGCTGATGATATTGCACTTGTTGCAACATCAAGAGATAAGCATGTCCTACAAGGTGCTGTCCAGAAGGATCTTAATTGTCTCAGTTTATGGGCAACTGCCAAAAACATGAGATTCTCACCTACTAAGTCAGCAGTGCTCCTCTTCACAAGGACAAAGATTCATTCAACGCCAAGGCTTTCAATCAATGGTACCTCTGTCCCAGCGGTTGAAAAGTTCTCAAATCTCGGTGTGATTATCGACACAGCACTCTCAATGGACTCACCATGTGAATTATTTAATTTGAAATCTCAAGAGTAGAGGCAACTTTGTAAATATTATTTGCTTATCTAAGAGAGGAGCCCCTTTCTCTGTTGCCACCCAGCTTGTGAGAGCAGTTGCAATAAACAAGCTGAATTATGGCTACCACCTATACCGAGGAACACCTGCCCAATTCCAGAAAAAACTGGATACAGCCCTGCATTGTATACTGAGGAAAATTCTTGGATGTCTAAAATCAACCCCTCTACCTGCAATACATTGAACTAGGACTGACAACATTAGAAACTAGAATGAAGAATTTGAAGCACAATATTTTACACGGAAGATGTTCATCCCAAATGACATTATCTACAAAGAACATGTTGAAACATATGATCAGAACCAATGATTTCAACCAAAATCAACTCCACCATACTGTCGAATGGTGAAACACATCTCTGAAACATCTGCTCCTATCCCAAATCCTGATGTCATTGATGAGGTAGGCTCAGCTTCTAGTATAGGTATAAAGTCAAATATAGCACTACCCCCATTCGCAAGGGATAGTCAAAAGGATAGTAAATTTATTGTAGATACTAAGCTACACTTAGTACTGTAGTATGTATTATTAATTGTATATTTTAACATTATTGTAAATTATTTTAATATTGTATATGTATATTAATGGTATGTATATGTATGCGTGCGTGTATATATTGCAAGCCATGCTCATCGGTTTAAATTGCCATATCAGCCAGTTATGTTTGAATTGTAAATATGGAGGCTCAAATGTGACATCAGTAGATGGAGTTGAATATAGCTTGCCATTGATTTATTGGATACTGCCTTGAGAGTCTTTAAAACTCATCTCTAGCCACAGTGACAAATGCCAGATGGCTATTTAAATTGTTTGACCTTTGATCATGACAGAACGACAGCCGGACGGCTGAAATTTGACAAGCTGCACAGTGGGCAGCTTGCCTAGGAGTGCATCAAACAAACAAAAAATAATATACAGAAATGTGGAATTATAAATTTTTTGCCAGAAGGAAGATCACAGACGCGTGTTCATTTATTTGTTTGTTCTTACAAAAACAAAAACGTAACCCACTGGGTTTACGTGGAAAGATCTTTTCATGGAGAAATTTTTCATAGGGGAAGGGAATTTCCCGTGGAGGGGGAGGGGCTGGATTTCCCGGCATTCTTAAAAAATGCCGGAGCATTAAAAAGGAGCAACGTTAGAACTTAAAACGAACTGAAATTATTACGTATATGAGTGGGTTGCCCCCTCCTAAATACCTCGCTCTTTATGGTAAAGTTTTTTTGTGGAACTTTTATATGGCCCTTGAGTTTCAGGAGACACTCTTAAATAATCGGAACAAAAGGTCAAACTTTAGCGTAAAGACCGAGATATTGAGGAGGGAGAAACCCCCTTATATGTGTAACAATTTCTGTTCGTTTTTAGTTTTAATGTTGCTTCTTACTTTCAGTTGAAAAAAATTGTTTTTTTTTTTTTTTTTTTTTTTTTTACTTAATTACATTTAGAGTCAAGTGCGAATGGAAATAAGGATGAATAAATGCGAGACACTGAGCATTGAAGACCCCCTGAAACATATTAGAAAATGTGTTACAGATGCCTATTGGTCGAATTACTATATATCACGAGATATATACACAAATAGAAAAAAAAATTAGATCAAAACTTTTCTCCTTCTCTGGGGGAGGAGGAGGGGACAATCTCAATTAAAGAATGGTAAATTGGTGCAGCTCCAGCATTTAAAGGCTAACAAATTACTGCCCATGCTCATGCTGTTAGAGGCAGTCTTGGCATTGTCATTGCTGGTGCTTATAGAAAGTTATGATGATTCCTTTGTGATTAAAGTTATGATGATTCCTTTGTGAGTAGATTCCTTTGAGAAATTGCTTACATACAAATGGTAAAACGTAGAAATCTAAATGATAGAAATTTAAGGGGCTAATGCCTTTTTTAATAGTTAAAAGTGATTGGAGGGCAAGTAACCCCCCCTCCCACGCCCACCATTTCCCCAAACACACCCAATCACAATTTTGAGATAGTCAATTTGTTCAACGTAGTTGAAAGGTCCGGAAATTATGTGTTTGAGGATTACACTCTCCTACAGCCCTCAGGACAAGGGTTGTAAGTTATGCCCTGGGGACACACAAGGTTTATACGGAAAGGGTGGTCGTATAAACTTATGATGGGCTTATTGTATTGCTAGTCAGAAGTTTTGGTGTCCTTTTTGAGATTCGCGCTGATGGGAGGGTGGATTCCCCCCCCCACACCTGTTATTTTCCCGAAATGCATTTGATAGAAATTAAGAGATGGTCATTTGTTGTCGTAGAAACTTCGAAAAAGGCTCATTCGATTGGAAATTGAATGGAGTAATGCCCTTTTCAATAATCAAAAGTGATTGGAGGGCAACTAGCCCTCCTCCCACACCCATCATTTTCCTAAACATATCCAATCAAAACTTTGAGATAGCAATTTTGTTAAACGTAAATGACAGGTCCGGAAATTCTGTCTTTGAGAATGACAACCCTCCCAGAGCCCTCAAGGCAAGGGTTTTTAGTTATGTCCTGGGGGAATATAAGGTATATATATAGAAAGGGTGATCGTTTAAACTTCAGAGGAATCAAAATGTTATTATTACTTATTGGATTGGTAATCAAAAGTTAAAATGCCCTTTTTAAGATTCAGAGTGATTGGAGGGTGGATACCCCTCCCAACACCTCGTATTTTCCCAAAATGCATCTGATAGAAATTTGAAATGGCCATTTGTTTTCTTAAAAACTTTGAAAAGAGCTCATTCGATTGAAAATTGAATGGGACAGTGCCCTTTTTAAATATTCAAAAATGATTGGAGGGCAACTAGCCTCTCCTCCCATGCCCACCATTCCCCAAACACATCCGATCAACATTTTGAAACATCAATTTTGTTCAACGAAATTGAAAGCTCTGGAAAATATGCCTTTGAAGATGATACCCCCCCCCCTACCCTCAGGGCAAGGGTTCTAAGTTATGCCGTAGGGGCATATGAGGTATAAATAGAAAGGGTGATCGTATAAACTTCGAAGGGGGAACATTAGATTGGCAATCAGAAGTTCTAGTGCTCTTTTTGAGATTCAGAGTGATCGGAAGGTGAATGCCCCCTCTCCACCTCGTATTTTCCCGAAATGCATCTGATAGAAATTTTGATATGGCCATTTGTTGCCGTAGAAACTTCGAAAAGATCTCATTCGGTTGGAAATTGAAAGGGCTAGTGCCCTTTCTAACATTAAAAAGTGCTTGGAAAGTAACTAACCCCCCTTCCACGCCCACCATTTCCCCAAACACATCCAAATAAAATTTTGAGATAGCCATTTTGTTCAACGTAATTAAAAGGTCCAGAAATTCTGTCTTTGAGGATTACAATCTCCCCACAGCCCTTAGGGCCAGGGTTGTAAGTTATACCCTTGAGGCATATAAGGTTCATATAGAAAGGGTGATCGTATAAACTTCGGAAGGGGCTCATTGCATTGGTAATCAGAAGTTCTAGAGTGTTTTTTTAAGATTAAGAGTCATCGAACGGTGGATACCCCGTAAACCTCGTACTTTCCCAAAATACAGCTGACATAAAGTCTTAGATGGCCATTTATTGTCATAGAAACTTCGAAAAAAAGGCAATATTGATCAAACTTGATCAAAAGGGCAATATTCGCACGCTATCAATACTACTACAACACCCACTGCCACTACTGCCACACTACTCCATTTACAGCGTTAAGGGGAAATTTGAATTAAATCAAAAGACGCTATGTGCATGCACATTGTCAAAATAGCATATCTCAAGAGTTGATTTGGGTTTTAAGTTGAAACCTTAAAAGAATATTTAAAGGGGAAGATCATGTCACCAAAAGGTAATATATGCACACTACTGCTAGTGCTACTGTTACTGCTACATCTACTACTACAACTACTTCGTTGCAACTACTTGTAGAGCTAAGGGCAATGAGATGAAAATTCCAAGAAGTATATAAACATACAGGTTATCAAAAGGGCATATCAGCAACTTCAAACCAATGGCTAATTGTAGTAAGTTGAACTTCCAGGACTTGATGAGAGGGATGCTCAACCGACCAATAGACAATAGGTTAATGCTACTGCTGCTAGTAGTACTACCACTATTCAATACTATCATTAGTAATATCAATACTACTACTGTGACTACTATTACAACTCTGCCTAAGGGCATGAAGGTGACGTCTTTAAGTATTTTATCGGGGAAAGATGAACTGAATCAGAACACACCATCTATATGCAAGGTGTCATAAGGGTGTAACAGCAATATCTTAGCAACAGATAGGTGCTGAAGTTGAAGCTAACAGGGCTTGTTGTGAGGGATGTTGAACTAACCAAAAGAGAATATTTGCCTCTTAATGCTTCTGCTTCTACTCATACTAATATTACTGTTACTATTATTACTACCTCTATTACTGCTACTCCCACTAAAGCTTAGGCTACTACAATAAACTCTATTAAAAACTGAGGATACTAAGGCCATAAACTTGGGATGAATAGAATCTGTATCGAACTAAATCGAAACCCACTATCCCCACACAGTTTGTCAAGTGAATGCATCAGAAATGTTTCAGGAAGGGTTGATGGTATGTATTAAGCTGAAACTTTCAACGTGTTTTGAAGGGAATGATGAAGAAACCAAAGGTGCTATGCCCATACTGGTACTAGTCCTGCTACAGCTATTGCTACTGTGTGAGCTAAGGGTATTAAGGTGAAGTTTTTAAGAAATATTTAGGCGGATGCTGAACTAAATCAAAACAAACTATGAGCGTGTGGACTTCCAAAAAGATGACAAAGCAATATCTGAAAAATAACTTATATTGTTAATTTAGACCTTTAAAGGTAAATTGTGGGGTTTTTTGAATTAGCCAGACGGCACTATATGTATACTTTTGATACTACCACTACAGCTAATGTAACTAATGACGCTAAAAGTATTGAGATGAAACTTCTAGGGAACTTTTAGGAGTTTCAATTAAAGGAGAAAACTTTAGGCATGCAGGTTTTTTAAAAGGGCATATAAGCAATATCAAAGGCAGCAACACTCTATAATAGCTAGAAATATCATTGAAACTTTTAAAGGTGCTAATTTAATTCAAAATTTAGAGTTCTAGTGCCCTTTTTAAGATTAACAAGAGATTGGAGGGCAAGCAGCCGTTCTCTTGAGCCCCTTCATTTCCAAACGCCTCCAGTCAAAATTTTGAGACAGCCATTTTGTTCAGCATAGTAGAACGGTCCAACAACTATGTCTTTCAGGGGAAGGGAAAAACCTTCAGAGCCTTCTAGTCAGGGACCTTCATGACACGGCCTCTAAAGAGCAATTACAACGGGGCCCCTAGCAAATGATTCCAATGAGGCTTTAGTAGTCAATTCCTTTGGAACAGTTGCATGTCAACCCTCCACAATTATGCAATTGGCCCATTATGCTTTAAAACTAAATGTTGCTTTTAACTAAATCAAAAAACATTGTGTTTATTGTTGCCAATAAGACACCTCAGGAATATATTGAGAACAATTGGAGGTTGTTGGATCGTAAATAATAAGACTAAATGGTTGTTTTTTTTAGTGATGAAACGTCATCTTTATATGTAAATTACTTTAAAAAAACATTTTCCACAAACAAAACTTTCAAAGAAAAGTAAAGAGCTCCACTAAGCCAAGAATGAGCAAAAATAAAGTCAAATAATCTTCCAAGCATAAAACTACCAAAAATCACTATCAACAAATATATGAAACTCAAACGAATAGAAATTACAATAAATAGCAAAGTCAAACTCAAAACGAGCAATAATTAACATGAGTAGGGCTGATAACCCTCATGCCTTCTCAAGACCAGAGCACAACTTGCGCTTTACTGAAAACAAAATGCGTTTGAAATTTTTTCACTTTTCTTACTTTTCATCAATAAAAAATTATCAAAACTTTTAAGGAATAGATATGAATGTATGTCAATTAAACTGACAATTCCACGGTCATTTGTTGTTGTTGTTTTTTGTTTTTTTTTTTGTATAGTGCAAATTTTTTTCTGGTCTTAAGAAAGCATGAGGATTATTTGCCTTTATTTTATCATTCTTGGCTCACTTTTCTTTGAAACACTCGTTTAAAATTAATTTACACACAAAGATGATGTTTCATTACTAAAAGAAAACAACCATTTCATCTTATTATTTAAAATCCAGCAAAACTTTATATTATAACTAGAAATTGAAGCATCCTTATTTTCTTTTATATATAGTTTTTATAGATGGTTCAATTAGAAAAGAAGCATCTTAATATGTTTTCTTATTTAGAACCTTTGTTAAAAAAAACTAACTTGCTTGAAATCCTCATAGCCTTTATTTTAGCCTAGGTACTGATGGGGGTTGGAAAGGTCTGTGGAGTAGGAATTGACAGTACCTAAGAAGGATTCACAGTCTAAATACTTGGGAGATCTAATTTTACTAAATGCTTACGACCTTCACCTACTTTTCATTTCGTGCAAGTGACAGTGGCATACATGCAAATCAAATCCAATCTGTGATGGAGAATCCTCTGTCTTTCTAAATCTGCCACTGCATAGTGGTGTTTCTAGCTATCAAATTCCTCTTTTTAATCCAATCATGGTTTTAATACTCGAATTGCACATAACTAAATGAGTACGTTATTCTCTCTTCACTTTTGAATGATTGGTATCTCCTGCGATATCCAATAGGCTTAAACCACCTGTAATTTTCTTTAATATATCCAAAGAGCTGATGGATCTACATAAGATGTACCATATATGGCAACAAAGGGGATAGATTTTTAATCCAGTTAGAAATGTAGCAAAAAATCATAATCTTTAACAATTGAGTCTAAAAAGAAAATTCCAGTTATAAACAACAACAAAATACAAATTGCATTGAAGCCTCAAAAAATAATTTGAAAAATTAAAGGAAACCATTTTACCACTCGGAACGTGCTTCAGAATGACACAATTGGAAGTCTTATTCACAGCTTGCCCACCTGGGCCACTGCCTCTCACAAATCGCTCTTCAAGATCTTTATCGTCTATTTTTGGAAGACGAGCATAGTCAATCAAGGATTTCCAATGAACTTCTCTTCTTACTAGGCTACTTCTTATGTACAATAGGTTTACGAAGGAAATCATTTCAGACAAAACTCTTGCTCTCAAGAAGTTTTATGCCTTTCTGAAAAAAAATAATACATTGAATATACAAGAAATGAAAACAGACAGATTCGTGTAGAGTTGTACATTTGGAATGGCTTCCCATCAAAAGCCATTTATTGATCTTTCAGTCGTTTATTCAACAAAAATATATTTGTCCTTGGACTGGTGGCATATTGCTAACTCCAAAGTATATTTCCACAGGTGAGGACAGAGAGGGATCAAAAACAGAGAGATAAAGTGCAATATATTGACAAATATTCTATTTTTTTCAATGGAGTGGTCTTTAGGAGTAATCCCAGGGTAGTATTCCCCTCTCCTTGCTTTGTGTGTAGGTACATCAATAGCAATACTCACGTTCCCATGAAAATTTAGTGTTTCTAGATTTAACAGTTCAGCCATTTATCCAATTACACATTAAAGGCTATATTGTATAAGCTTTTCTCCTGGAATTAGAGTAAGGTCTTTCCAAACAGGCAGCATATGTAGGAAAAAAACAGCAAGCTGTGGGATAGATGGGCTGGAATGACCATACAACTGAAATTCAATTTGGCATAGCACATAGTCTATATACACCTAAAACTACATAATTGAATACAGAGATACAGGACAAAAACTATAGCAAACATTAACTGAAATTTTCTGACGTATTATGGGTTTTTGCCTTATATCTATAAAACTGATTTTTGGGAGGGGAGGTTGATATTACTTCACTAGGCTACATTCCATGACAAGAAATTCCTTTTCCAGTAACCAGGTTGTCACTTCAGTCAATTATTGGCACCCTTGTCACATCCCTCCCCCCAAGATTATGTTCTAGATTCGATTTTGGTGTCAGACATGGTAAGTTTTGGCACCAAGAGATGAAATGCATGATTTTTGTACATTGTATTTAAACAATGGCTTCAATTTTCAAGAGCAAGAAGGCTGTATATTCAAGATTGGGATGGGGCAGAAGTTTCCAAGATGGGGATTGTAAATCTCTGGTCAAGGATTTTTGACCATGATCATTCTATTAATGTACTTTTCACTTTAATCTACAACCGTTTTACAACCGAGTCTTAAGCTTGATTTTAGAAATTTCACAATTGTATGAACTATTCTAAATATAAATTTAGAGGAAAATTTGCCCAAAAAGTTAGTATTTACTCTATAAGTTTAAAATCTATTATGTTTTTTATATCTCTAGTGAAGAACATGGCAACAATAAATAATTTTCTGCACAAATACTTGAATTTTAATGGCATTTAATTTGAACTATCTTTATTTGAAGTCAAATTTATGTTTTTTCCAACTAGTATCTGAATTTTGGCAATATTCTTTAGTGAAACAGTAATCAGACAACAAAAAATAACTTGCTGATTTAAAGTAAGATCTTCAGTACTTAGACAGTGTATAATCTTGGACACACATTTTGAATAAAATATATCTTTCCTAAGCATAGACCACAGGTTTCTAACCTTGGACAAGATATATATAGTTTAAGATAGTTGCTACCATATCTTAAATACAGAAACGGAATTTGAATGATATAGCCCCTACCACTCAAGTTGTTCATTCATTAACGCATTATAGAGCCAGTTTTTTTTTGTTTAGTTTCTTTCAGCTTAGCATGAGACAAGACAAAGAGAAGTGAAATA
This sequence comes from Artemia franciscana, assembly GCF_032884065.1. Taxonomy (NCBI): domain Eukaryota; kingdom Metazoa; phylum Arthropoda; class Branchiopoda; order Anostraca; family Artemiidae; genus Artemia; species Artemia franciscana. The sequence continues at coordinate 31,947,943 of NC_088863.1, forward strand.
TATACAAAAATATATAGTTTGGGTTATATATTTGAACATTCAGGGGATGGGGGTAAAGTATTTTGATAGTTTGAAGTTAGAAAACAATTCTTACTTCATAATATGCAGAATAATTGTACCTAACACATTAGGCATGTAGACCCGCTATGTTTTAGCCCCACCCCCCCAATGTGCAAATATATAGCCAACATTCGTTTCTAAAGTATTATATTTTTATCATGCTTAGGCATATTCCTTTAGGATTGAGCATAGAGAAACATATTAGAAGAATATTAGGAAGGGGCTATATCATATACCTACCCAGAAAACAACTAATAACTGGTAGTTGTTCAGATGATAGCTAACCTTCTCCTAACTATAGAACAGTATTTGCTGACTACAGCCTCCAGAAACCTTTTTTTTAGCACTGAAACTTAGATAAAAGTTCCCTTAGGCTACAAGTGAACTTATTTAAATACAATCTTTTTTTCACAGCCCTTTGGTTGTGATTGAACCAATCTATTGCCTCAAGTGATACTAAGCAGCAACAAGAATAAACCCTGTGGATACTAGACAGTGATTAAGGTGGTTCAGCTCATCAGGCTGAAGGTGGCTCAGCTTATCAGGCCCTTCCAAGTTGTGGATTATTGCTTGCTGTCTTGTCAACTGATGATTTTAAAGCTTCAACACTGGGAGACAAGATTATCTTCTGGTTGAGGGGATTTCATAAGTCAACTTGGTTAGAGAAGGAATTATTTTGCAGTCTAATGTTGACATGCTCCCTACAGAGTTTCACAGGGTGAACATGCATTCTTGAGATGTTATCTAATTGAAGGGCGTTTTGGATAATATTCTACTCATGCAGCAGCTTGAAGATTATCAATATGTCACCCTACTTATATTGGTTTGTGAGCATAGGTAATTTCGGCTTCTTATGACATGATAGGTATGGTATCATTTAAGATCCTTAACGAATTTTTCTGCTTGCTGTTAGACTTGTTCTAAGATTGCTTGATTTGGCTAGGGTGGCAAGACACATTTCAAATTCTAATCTTGGGCAAATCGAAATATTTAGGAACTGAGTGATTACTGTGGGTTATTAACTTCAGAAAATCCTCTTTACCATATCCAGGGCCTGGTTAGCATTTGCTGCAGCAATTTGAGGATGTAGGTTGAATTTAAGTTGATGATAATCCCAATTCCCAAACTTTGTTCAGTTTTGCTGCTAGCAAGTGGCTGTTTTAAATTGTCTTTTTGATAACAGGAAGTACTGGTATTGGGGATGATATGTTCCAAAGTTGATCACTTTACACTTCTAAGAATTCATTTCAAGTCTTCAGACTTGTTAACCACAGCATTTTGGTTGATAAACTTGTAGCTGATTTCAATATTGATCCTTTCCTGGTTAAATTGATTGCCTCCTTTTCATCAAATAGATCACAGGCAGCAAAATATCAGAATCATTACTGCCTGCCATGTACTGTTTCTGAACCTGCTCCTATCTTGTTCCCCATCTGTTACTTAATCTATAAGGCATGAAAAAACCTTTGTCCCCTTCATTACTGATAATACAAACTGCTAGTTTTCCTTTTTTTCTTGGTACTAGTGATACATAATTTTATATTACTTAGAATTAGGTCCTCCCACGCCTGAGGGCGCATAAGGCAGCAATAGCGGTTCGCCACGACGACTTGTCCTGAGCCCTCGACCAAAGCTCCTCCGTCGAAGACCTCGCCAGCTTTGCCTCCTTCTCTAACATCCTGCCAATGGTAATTTTGGGTCTCCCTGACTTGTGGAGACCAGGGGGTGTCCAACACCATATGTCATGAGGTAGCCTTCCATCACCCATTGTTGTTGTGCTATTTTTATGATTTATTTTTTATTTTTATGGTTTTATCACTCCAAAATGCAAATTCAGTCCTTTGGGGCTTGTGATAGTCATTTTTTGAAATTTGTTATCTTATCTGTTATCTCACTCTTGCCTGTTTAACAAAGGCATCAAGGTCATCTTGGACGGATTTGCTGGTTTGAGGGTTATCCACCCCATATATTATTTTGAATTTGTATTAGATGAAGTTGGGCCTAAATTGTGCCCTGAGAGACACCACTTATTACATTGATCCCTATAAAAATGTGGCTCCACTATCCCTAAATACCCTGGCAATCTAATTCCTCTCAGTTAAAAACTCCATGGTCCATTTTATTGCATCAACATTGAGCCCTATTACATAAAGCTTACAACTCTTGTGTTATATATCTTGTCAATTGTTTTTGCAGGGTCTAATATGACATGATATATGATACAAAAAGATGTCCTTAAACATTTACAGAAGTTAGATACTAACAAATTACCAGGACCCGCTAATATACATCCCAGACACCTAAAAGAAATTGCAGAAGTGACAACAGACCCCCTCACAAGAATCTTCCAGACATCACTTACCTCTAAAGAGCTACCAGCAGACTGGAAAGTAGCAAACATAATGTCAGTATTCAAAACAGGCAATCACACCAAATCTGAAAATTATCAACCTATTAGCTTAACTTCCACTGTTTTTAAGGTGCTTGATCACCTAGTCAATGATTTGTTTCTTGAACACTTAACCACTGACAAGATCTTATCACCTGAGCAATATGAATTCCAGTCAGATCAATTGAAATGAACCTATTGAATTCATACATATTAATTACAAATCTGATTGACAAAGGACATCTAGTCAATCTACTGCTGCTTGACCAGGCCAAGGCCTTCAGCAGAGTGCCCCATAGTTGACTGTGCTGCAAATCATAAATGAATTTCCTTACCAGCTGCAAGCAGAAAGTTGGTTTATTTGAGATGGTCAGCCAATCTACTCTGACAACATAGTATTGAGTGGGGTACCTTAAAACTGCACTAGGCCCAACCCTTTTCCTGATGTACAACAACAATATTTTCATTTTTGTGGATAATAATATGCATTTGTTTGCTGTTGATGCCAAACTTTATGGCATTGTAAACCCAAAGAACATCCAACATAACATAGAGAGGCAACAGGATTGGACTCAAGACTGGTTTCTCTAATTTAATACAACCAAATACTTTATTCTGCACCTTGGACCCAACAGCCCAATGGCTACCTAATCAATTTTCATTCCCATCACTAAAATAAGGGAGCATCTAGAGAACAGAGAAGAAAAAAGGGAACTTGGTATCATAAGCAACAGCAAATTGAGATTCCACAGCCACACTAAGCATGTTATTCCTGAATGAATTCCATCCTTGTCCTACTGAAACAGACCATCAGTAGACAAGAGGCAACAATATTCATGAAACTGTATAAAGCACTTGTTAGACCCCATACTGGTTTTGATTTGTGCCTTGCTGGTCCCTCTTATTGGCAAGATGTAAGGCACATCAAAAATGTTCAGGGGCAAGCAACAAAGTACCTGAAAAGTCTAAAATCAAATTCATATAGAGGCTGCCTCAAGTAACTTAAGCAACCTACCCTTATAATTGAAAGTACTACACAGAAAGCTTTCAAATACCACTTATATCTATATTTCTCCACACCACTGCCTTATTAGGCTTGTTCAGTTGTAAGTTATTTTTCTATTTTGTTTGTTTGTTACCATGTTTTTTTACTATTGTTAAGAGTGGGTTTTCTTGTGTTTTTGTTCAGTTGTAAGTTATTTTTCTATTTTGTTTGTTTGTTACCATGTTTTTTTACTATTGTTAAGAGTGGGTTTTCTTGTGTTTTTGTATCTTGAATTTTTTTTGTTTTCTATATTTGCTCAGCTCTTTAAACTTTTTAAGTTTTCACATATGCAGTGTATTTTCTTCTTTATTTTGTTATACTCCACAAGTGTCATCTTTGTATATGATATGGGTTAAAATTAATTATTATTATTATGATTCTGACTTACAAACTTCAAAAGGAAAATTCTACCATCTTCATTGACAGTCATAGTAAAAGCCATCATCAAACAAGAGGAGACTTCAAGAAGCTGCCAAAGTTAAGTCTCTAATCAAGAATCTATCAAATGTACTTATTAAGAAGAGTCATGAACCACTGGAATTAATTGAAGGACTCAACTTTCAGCACTTCCTCTATCCAGTGTTTCAAATACAAACTTGACAAAGGAGTGGGAGAAGAGGCAGTGGAGGTTCAACTGGGAGTCATCAACTCAAGAGCACTACAGGTCTGGAGGACCTTAAAGCTCTCAAATGGATCAAGGTGATAAATTTATTTCATACCAAAAACAATTTATATACAAAAATCAATATTATTTACCTGAAACAGTTGACATGGGGTGAATTTATTTTTCCAAAATATTTTTTTCCCAATTCAAAGTAGATTTCTGACATTGACTTATATGCAAATGATTGGTGTTTTCTAATTTTTCAAGATATAGTCTTAAAACTACAGACTATAGTTTCTGCTTATGTAATCCATGGCTGGGTTTATCTATGATTAGACATTTTGTCCTAACATTAGGATCCTTTGTTTAAGATTGGTTAGAATTTTCTAAGATTAAGCTCAAGTCTAATATGCATGTCCATGATTAGGCTCAATTATTAACTATCATTACCTTCAGAAGAGTTATTATTGTAAGAAAAAAATTTAAGGTAGGATTGAGGACGAAACAATCAAGTGTAGTATAACAGAGATTTATGGTGATCTAACTGTCAAAGTGATGATTAGCTGTCATAATACTTTGTGCCTAATAGCCTGTATCATCTGAAGGTCAAGCAGGTTCATGACAAAAGTATAACAGTTCAAAGTAGGGATGAAACCTTTTAATTGGAAGTGAACAGATATGAAATCTTTAACTGGATATTTTGAACAGATACACAGTGTTCATCATCAGCAGTAAAACTAAAAGACATCAATGAAAACAAAAAAATTTATACCAAATAAACTAATTACATATAGTTCATTGCTTTTATTTTTTTTCAATGCAACATCAGAAACAAATCTCCTTGATCTTTTTGGTTCCAGTTCATTAGATTTATCTGACATATCATGTGGACATTGCTCATAGCTCTTAGGTGAAGTAACATTTACTTTATTTGACATCAGTAAATTATTATAAATAGAGTTCAATCCCAAATTCACCTGTATCTCTATTTATGGAATTATTCTTGAATAGATTTTTTTGAATTTGATTGTTTCCCTGAAAATTTGTTTTAAACCTTGGTCCCTAGAAATCAAAGAAACATTTTCAAACAAAATAAAATTATTTGTATAATTTCCATTAATTTCATAAAGAGAGATACAGGTGAATTTGGATTGAACTCAATTTATGATGATTTACTGAGGTAAAATAAAGTATAAACCACTTCACCTAGGAGCTATGACCTATGCCCCCCTGATATGTCAGATAAATCTAATGAATCAGAACCAAAAAGGTCAAGGAGATTTGCTTCTGCTGTTGCATTGAAAAAAATAAGAGCAATAAACTATATGTAATCAGTTCATTGGGTAGACCTATAATTTTTTTTTTTTTTTTTTTTTTATTGATTTCTTTTAGTTTTACTGCTGACAATGAACACTGTATATGTGTTCAAAATATCCAGTTAAAATTTTTACATCTGTTAATTGTTGATTAAAAGGTTTCATCCCTATTTGGAACAGTTATACTTTCACCATGGAAAGGCAGTGTGGTCTTTGAAGTTATCTAAGTAGGTTCATAAATCTTATTTGAAAAAAAATCCCAGCAAACTCATATATGCAACCTGGGGCTATGTCCGGGCATAAGGGAGGGGCTTGGACACAATTTTGATGGCAGAAGCTATTTTATTAAGAAGATTGTTGAATAGGGAGTCAAAAGACATTGTTCTTTTGTAATTATTTTAGATCAGTAAAAGAATCTAGAATCTTGCAACAATACTCAGCATTATCAATAGTATCACAATGAATTATTTTGGAAATATAGAAAAATCTAAAAAATAAAGTAAATAGAGATATGGAATACCTGATATGCTAAAGAGATTTCTTTTTCAGTTGTAAGGTGCTTTCCTTTGGCAAACTCCTTGGATATCCTATTGTAGAAAAACTTTTGATCCGTGAATGTAAGACTTCGACCATAAATAAGAATTGCGCGATAAAGTTGCAAAATTTCTTTCCTGGAAGGTACTACCATATTAGTAGGTTTTCAACTTGAGAAATTTTCTTAGCACATGCTTTGTGATTTCAAAAAGTTCTCTATTTTTCTATGTTGCCAAAAACGATAATTCTAATTTCCAAAAGTACGATAACGTTACATTCACTCATGCCAAACACATAGAAAATCAAATCAAAAGTTTAACCTTCGTCGTTCAAAATTTGTGTTCTTAAATAAAGATCCTTAGAATCAACCAAAGATAAAAAAAAATGAAATAATGATACTATTTTAGTAATTGGACTCCACAGAAATAAATATGGTGGTTAAAACAATTCTTACTTCAAAATACGCTTTAAATCTTTAACAGATATCCCGGGCACTTCCACTTTCACTCACTTTTTCCCATAATGTATATTCCATCGGTAAAATTTTTTCTTCCATCAACAAAATGGAAAAGATGGAAAACTGTGACAACAATCACCGTTGAAGTTATTTCTAAAATTGGTTATCTTCAAACTGTGCAACCAAGTAAATGTAATATTTAAAATCTAGGAGCGCCAATTTGTTGCTATTTCAATAGAAAATATAAAAAAAAAAACATTTTCAATGAAAATACCACATAGAAGGTATTTTCATAATCTATCAGGAGAGAATACAAAAAAATCTAAATGGTAAACCTACCTTCAGATTGTGGCCAGTAGAACTTACATTTCATAAAGCATTGCTCTATGATTATTAATCCTCTGTAGCTTAAAAAAAAGTCTCTCTCACGTTTAAGAAAGCCTTGACTCAAACGGTTTGTAGTAAAAAAATTTGACTGAAAAGTGCCCATTACTAAAAAAAAGGCCAAAGCTGAAACTCCAAAAAAAACGAATTTTTGATTGAAATACATGCTAAAACAAAACCCATTATTTATCCCAATGGGATATATGTAAAATGGACTAATTTTATATGTGCTCATTTAAAACAACTAGTAAATATAACTATGCATTATTTTAGAAAATGAACTTCCCCAAAAGGGGGCTTGGTCTTCATGGAACTTTTGGAATTACATTGAACATGACCCTAAGCAGCTATCGTCAAAAAAAATAAACTATTTATTTTTCCAGAAAAGGATGGTCTAGCATGTAGTTATCAATAGTTCCTAGTCCTAAATAATTAAAACGGGGATCAATCGAATATATATAAAGATCAAGTACGGTTTTTCGAGTAAAAAAATTATAGAGATTAAAGTGTAATTCTAAAACATCCCAAGCCTAGTATTCCCCTTCAGGTTCATTTTACAAGACCAGGTTATTCCTTGATGGTACAATATATCTCTTCTCTTTTGTCTTTTTTTATTTACTTACATTTGAACGCTTCCATTTTTTTTAGTTGCTTAATTGATTCATTTATTTGATTTTTTTTTTAGTAATGCTAACAGCCTTGATGATAAGACTACTTTTAGTTGTTTCCGTTAAGGAAACAACTAATTCTCGGTAAGTTCACAAAAACCTTTACCCGATACAGAGGCTAAAGATTGTAATCAGCGATCCAAGCTTACAACAGACTTTTGAATTCCAACATTTAGTGAAAAGCTTTGCTATTGTCCCCGTCTCTGCCATTAAGATTGATTAAATCATCATAAATTAGCTTACGCAAAAATAAAGTAAAACATGGAATAATAGTATTGTCAGGTAGGATTTGTCGTATCTCCTCACTAATGAAAAGTCCTGTGTATACTTATAAACAGATCCGGGGATAAAATAGATCACAGATATCCGGGTTCCAGCAGTAACTAGCAACCTAGTAAGAGACGAACACGTACCATACTAAGAAATACAATATCCCATAACTCCTATAGAAAAAAGGTCCGGTCAAAATCCAAAGTATACTATCAGAATCACCTTTTCCAAATCCCCTATGTCAGAAACTTACAGCTCTTTGGCTTGAGAAACGAGGCGAATCCATTGCCTTTAAAAAAAGATAATTGCTCAAGTTACAATATTCTGCATCGAAAGCATCTTTTCTTTTTGTAGCTCGCGGGGCACTGGAACATCATATAGAGCAGTGGAATTTTTGAAAAGATGATTTTTAAAATATAATCTATTTTCTAAGAAAAACTGCATTTTGTTCAACACTGTAGTGGCAAATGGTAATAGCATCATAATGCATTGAAAGATCAAGATAGTATTTTAAACGCTATAGAACGTATGTAAATATAGTTTATAAAACTCAGTAGTTGTTTTAGAGTTTTAACAAAATAATTGATTTGTGAATTGAATTTACATAAAGGATTGCTATAATTCCTTATAAATGTCACATAAGGGATCGATATATTTCACTATAATCGTGTTAAACTAAATAACGAACTCGAAATTATGGTATTGAACAAATTCTATGCCCAGGCTGCAGCGGTAGTTAGTTTACATAAAGGATCGATGTAGTTCATTATAAATGCGGACTATGCAAGTTTTATTAGATATAGCTGACACCTATTAAAAAACAAACCGCGTCAAACAGTAACTAAAATCTAAGATAAAAAAATCACCTATTGATCAGGGTGTCAGTAGTAGCTTGTTTTCAAACAGTTCGTGCTTAACGAGCTGTAAGTAAGGAGCGACTCGGCTCAATAGTAACCGAAACTCTAAAAAACGAAATTTTGATATCAATAGATGCATCAAGAAAATTGAAATTTTATGCTGTTTTCAAATATGTAAGGTTCATCAAATTTAATTTTATCTGTCAAAAGTTACGAGCCTGAGAAAAATTGCCTTATTTTCGAGAAAAAAGGGGAAACACCCTTTAAAAGTCATACAATGTTAATGAAATTCTCACAACATAGATTTAGAGTCTTTGAGATTTAGAGTCTTTTTAGGTCTTTGAGGATGACTTAATTCCCCGCAGTCCCCGGGGGAAGCGTTGCAAATTGCGAACTTTGCCCATTGTTAATATATAGTGTAGGTTATGAGGAAGTATACAGACGTTTTCAGGGGGGATTTTTTATGATGGAGGGGTCAGGGGATAAGGTTACGTGGGGGGATCTTTCCACGGATGAATTTTTCATGGGGGAAGGGAATTTTCCAACGAGGGATGCCGAATTGCCCAGCATTATTTAAAAAACGATCAGAAATTAAATAAAAAAACAAGTATTTTTTCAACTGAAAGTAAGGATCAACATTAAAACTTAAAACGAACATGAATTATTCAGTATATGAGGGTCTTTGCCCCTCGTCATTACCTCGCTCTTTACTCTAAAGAGTTTTTTTAGTGCTTTCAGAAGACCTATTTTATTCTAACTAAACCCTTTGTGATTCAGGGGTGATTCTTAAAGAATTGGAACAAAATACAAATTTTAAAGCAAAGAGCGAGGTATTGAAGAGGGGGTGAGCCCCTCATATACATAATAAAAACATATGAATATAGAAGTTCGTTACCTAAGTTAATCCGCAAGTTACATGTATTTATTACCAATAAAAAACGTTCTTAAATAAAATTAAAAGTTCTAGTTCCCTTTTTCAGTGACCAAACAAATTGGAGGGCAATTAGGTATCCCCCGCCACCCCTTTGTCTCAAAGTTATCCCATCAAAATTTTGAGATGCCCAGTTTGTTCAGCATAGTTGAAAGGTCAAATAACTACGCCTTTGGAGATATCATGACCCCTCACAGCTCCTGGGGAAAGTTCTTTAAGTTACAAAATTTGTCCATTGTTTACGTATAGTATTTGTCATTAGGAAGTATGCATACATTTGTCGGGTGGGGGGAGGGACTGAATTTTTGGAAGGTGGGGTTTTCAACAGGGATAATTTTCTATGGGGAGGGAAGCTTCTAGGGAGTGAATTTTCCAGGCGAAATTCTACACTGGGAGAATTTGCCAGAAATCCTTTACGAACTTTGTCTTTTGTCCTGCTTTCTCTTTGCTAACTCAATTTTATTCGTGGAGATGTTATAGTTATTGTCCAGGGCAAATAAAACAGTTTGTGGTAATAAAGTTTAAGTAAGGAGCGACTCGGCTCAATAGTAACCGAAACTCTAAAAAAATTTGATATTAATAGATACATCAAGAGAATCAGCTTATGATGCTGATTCAAAATAAATAAAATTTATCAAATTTAATGTTACACATCAAAAGTTAATGCCTGAAAAAATTTGCTTGATTTTTTAAATAGGGGGGAATACCCCTAAAATCGAGGAATCTTATTGAAAATTACATCCTAAGATTCAACTTACCAGTAAATCCTACTGTAAAGGTTTCAAGCTCCTATATATAAAAATGTGGAATTTTACTGTTTTTACCAGAAGACAGATCATGGATGCTTGTTTATTAATTCTTTTTTTTTCCAGGAGCGATTGAATCGAAATTACAGTTCTAAAAGATTGGGAGAGGGTGTATTTGAACAGAAATTAAAAGTTCCAGAGCCCTATGTAAGTGAATAAAAAGATTGGTGGGCGGCTGACCCCTCTTCACACTCCTTTTTTCGCCAAAGTTATCTGATCAAAATTTTGAGATAGTCATTTTGTTCAGTATAGTTGAAAGATCAAATAATTATGTCTTTAGGTGTAAAATGAACCCCCCCCTAGAGCCCGTGGAAAGGGGACTATAAGTTATAAAATTTGCCCATTGTTTACGTATAGTATTTGTTATTGGGATTTAAACAGACATTTTTTGATATGGGTATTTTTTTGCTTAGATTTCCATAGGGAGGATCTTCACTGGGACGGGAATTTTCTGGAGGTGAATTTTCCAGGGGAAATTTTTCACTGGGGGAATTTGACAAAATTCCTGTACGAATTCTTTTTCACTGTGTTATATTCTCTTTGCCAAATCAAGTTTCCATGTGGAGATGCTCCGCGGGAATTATCCCGGGGTTATTTTTCGCGTGTTTTGGTTTTCGGAAATAAAATCCAACGGAAGGAGGTATATCCCGCAACGGAGATTAATTGAGAAAACAATTAGAAATTCATGTCTTTTTCAAATGAAAGTGTAATAAGAAGAATTTTTCATGCTGAATCTTCTGCAAGACATTTTAGGCTGGGGGATTTTCAGCGAGGAGGGAGCTGTATGGAAGGAATTTGACAGAAAGAGTGCACTATGCGTTGGATGAAATTCCCCAAAAGGAGTTTCCCATGAGGGGAGTATATCTTATGGAGAGTGAGGCACATTAACTGGTATTATAGAAACAACCATCCGAAATTAAATAAATAAAACAGATTTTTTTAACTGAAAGTAAGGAGCAACATTAAAACTCAAACCAAACAGAAATTATTCCGCATACAAAGTGTTCCCCCATCTTGAATGCAGCTATAGCGTAAAGAGCAAGGTATTTAGGAGAGGGAAATCCTGCATATACGGAGTAATTTCCACTCCTCGACATCACGTTCTTTACGCTAATGTTTGGATTTTATCCCAATTAATTAATAACGACTCCTAAAGCACATGGGTTACTTAATTAGACCATTAAGAAGATTTTTGAAGTAATAAATAATAATTTGGTATGGAGAGCAAGGTGTTTAGGAGGTGGCAACAACCTTCATATAGCAGAAAAGGGTTGGAGTTTTAGGATTTGCCCATATTATATACACGCTGCATTAATAGCATTAAGTATAATTACATTGAGTAATATTAGTGTAAGCACATTAAGTACTAAGTAACAATTTAGCGTTTAGGAAGGGGTAATACTCATCATGTACCATTAAAGCCTATAAACTATGAAATTTGCCAATATTGTTTGCGTGTAGTATCAAACACTTCGTGGTAACGAATCACGAAGTGGTTCGTTATCACATTCTCCGCGAGTAAGAACTGTAAGTAAGAAGTGTGAGAAAGAGTCAAACTTTAGCGTAAAGAGGGAGGTGTTTAGGAGGGGACAGCCCCTTTCATATTAAGAATAATTTCTGTTCGTTTTAAGCTTTAATGGCGCTCCTTGCTTTCAGTTAAAAAACTTTTTTTTGTTTAAAGGAGCGACCCGGCTCAATAGTCAGTGAAGCTCTAAAAATGAAATTTTGATACAAATAGATATGTCAAAAGAATTAAATTTGTATGCTGATTTCAAATATAAGTCTCATCAAGTTTGGTTTTACTCATCAAAAGTTACGAGCCTGAGAAAATTTATCTTATATTCGGAAAAAAGGGAAACACCCCCTACAAGTCATAGAATCTGAATGAAAATTACGTATCAAAGAACCCTGCTTTAGAGGTAGAGTTTTTATTGTTTTGAAAAGTTTTGTTGTGAGAACGAGTCAAACCTTAGCGTAAAGAGCGGGGTGATGATAACTTTACAAAGGTATTAGCTCACTACGCACAGGCAAAAAGAAAATAATTTTTGTTTGGTTCCAGGGGTATAATGTTTTTCAGGAAAAATCAGTGCTCTTAAGGAGACTCGAGGCGTTCAATCATTTTGATCAAAAGCTTCAGTCAATCGATTGATGTGTGCTTCAATCAACATTCAATAGACCCTTCAATCTTGACCAAAGCTAATTTCAAGTTTAATTTTAACTCACGGTCAGATTTTTAGTTTCAGTTCGGAGTAGTGTTGGGCAATAATTCGACTAAACGATACATCGATATTGATACTTCCAAAATTCAATAATCGATTTCGATATTTCAGATAAGTTTTTGCTCAGATTAAATTTAGGGTTTCGCAAAATTCAATAACGAAATTTGCAATTGAAGAGTATTTTGCACCTTTTTGTCCCAAGTTTGAGTAAAATTAAAAGACTTGCATTACATGAATGAATATTAAAAAAAAACCCTGATTTGGAATTACTCGAGCTTGGATAAAAAAAAAAAAAAAAAAATAAGGCGCTGGTTATTTTTGGCTATTCAAATCAGTAAAATTTCAAAATTTTCCCCTGAGAATTGGCTTGTGGTTAAATAAATAAAAAATACTGTTATTTTCAATGGAAAGCAAGGAGCAACGTTAAATTTGGTCCTGTGTATGGGAAAAACATTTTCCCGTGTATGGGGGGAGGAGATAAACCATCCTCAATACCTCACAATTCACGCTATTTTTTTCATGTTTCAAAAATCTTTCGAATAATTAGTATTTCAGGAGTTGTTTTTAAATAATTGAGACAAAAAGTTAAAATTAACGTAAAGATCGGGGTATTGAGGAGGGGGATCCACCCTCTTATACGAAAAAGTTTCTGTTCGTTTTAATGTTGTTAGTCACTTTTAGTTCAAATTTGTTTACACGCAGTGGCGTTGTTTGACATTTGTGTATCTATTCTATGATTTTCGTTTTAAAAATATGAACTTGAGGATTATTTTGGATATTGAATCTCCGCACAGCAGGTAGAGAATTTCTGTGGTTTTTACCCCGGGTGGAGACGAGTTGGTCGGGTTCGAGGTAGTCCTCCTCCCAATCAGCCTAGTACACAGCACCTAGTTTTTTCCAAGTTAGTTATGACTAAATATTACTGCCCTGAGTGTAGAAACCCAGCAACTAGTGGGACAGTTCAGTGCACCAAATGCAGTCAATGGTGGCATCCTAAGTGTGCAAGGATCACGCTTGGAGCAAGAGAAAAACTACAGGTATGGTTGTGCTTAAATTGTGACTTCCCCACTTCACCTTCATTTACTAGCGGTATGAAAATTCCGTGCAAAGTTACGCCACAAGCGTGCCCTAGACCTAGATCCTTTGGCAAAAACACACCCATAGTCACACCAAGGAATTCTAATCCCAAAACTAAGACAGTAACTAGGCCCAGCAGTGAGGATAAAACTCCATGCACGAATTGTTCTGAATACGTTAATGAAGTCTCAGCTTTAACTAACAGATGTTCCGTTCTTGAGAATCAACTCTCAGCTATTCAAAATGAACTATTACCCTTAAGAAATGCTCACGAATCACTCCAATCTGATTTACGTAACCTTCAGAACTTAACTGACGAAAAAAACAACAACTATTGACACCCTAATGATGCAGTTAAATCAGTTGGGAATCCTTTCACCCATGCCACCCGTGAAATTACGCTCGTCTCCCTTTAGCTCTGAAATGAATAATTCTATACAAGGCCCGAGCAATCAGATTTGTAACTCATTAAGTGACGTAAAAAGTGCATGCAGTGTGAGAATGATCCTCGATAACGAGATTCAGGAAAGTGTTAAATTAGCTGACGTAAGGTTAACTGACGAGAACACAGCCCCCAATGGCGAGGACACAATTTCTTTCGTTTCAGCCGAAATTCCAGTACTGAATAAATTTGAGCCCCTGGTTGGTATGGGTAATCCTGATGACAGCCTCACCCACCAGGGAAATAACATATTCTTACAAAGACCTACAACAAGAACATCAAACACCACTAAGGTAAAGTATTATAATTCTGATGTTTTTTCCTTCCCTAGGTTTATTTACGCAAATGCTGAAAGTTTAAATTTTGATAAAGTGGCTGAGTTAGAAAGTCTAGCTCAGGCAACAAAGGCATCTGTCCTAATGGTTTCTGAAGTTCATCGACAAAACCCAGAACTCCTGAAAATAGGTGGTTTTGATGAGTTTATAAAAATACGACCTGATGACCATCCACTGGGGAAAAAAGGTGGCGGAGTTCTTATTTATGCCCATGAAATTTTTAAAGCAGCTAGACTTGATGTCCCTTTTTTAACTGAGTACGACGAAATAATGTGGGTCATTCTAAAACCACGACGTCTCCCCCGGAAATTCACTGGTATTGCTCTCTGCGTGTATTATTACTCGCCGGGTCAGACGAGTGAATACCGCCAAGCATTCGTAGAAAAGCTACAGCTCAGTTCGGATTTTGTTTTGGGCAAATACCCATCATGCGGAATTTTCATGATGGGCGATGCCAATGAATTAAAGCTCCATCACCTGGACGCCGGAATCGGCCTGAAGCAGCTCGTCAATTTTCCCACAACCAAAGGTGGCACCTCCCTTGACCGAATTTCCACAAATATGCACGAATTTTACAACATACCTACGACCGGGGCTCCAATTGGAGGAAGTTACCACTTTTCTCTTGAACTTAACCCCACCTGTTCCATTAAAATCGATTACACTACAACTGTAACTATCAGTCGACCAATCACAAGTGAGGGACTTCTGACTTTTGGCCAATGGTTAAGCTGCGAGAAATGGGAAAAATTCCAAGATGCTAAAAGTAGCAACGAAAAAGCTACTATTTTCCAAGAAGCTTTGCTTCATAATTACAAGGCCTGTTTTCCTGAGAAGTCAACAAAACGTTTCTCGTCAGATCGACCATATATTACACAAGAAGTTAAGAAAATGGTAATGGAAAAGAGATGGCTTTTCCGTCAAGGTAATACCCAACAAGCCAACAGGTTGAAAAACAAACTAAGAAAAGTCACTCGAAAACACGCGAACAAATATGTAGAACGTAAAGTTAATCATCTGTTCGAGTCCAAACCAAGCCAGTGGTACAACCGAATCAAAAGGATGACGGGCAAGGTGGAAAAAGGAGTCGATTTTGGCATTGATGAAGATGACGTCGTAACAGCCAACTCCCTTAATAAACATCTGGGTAACATTGTGCAATCCCTCCCGCCTTTGCTGAGCGTGGGAATACCCACCCCTCCTCCTGAGTCTTTTGATTTCCCTTTGATATCAGAGTCCCAGGTGTTTTTCAAATTAAAAAGGCTTAAAAGAACAAGCATTACCCCTGTAGATATTCCCATTGATCTCATCAAAGCATTTCCAGATTATCTTAGTGGCCCCCTAACACTCCTTTTTAATCAGGTGACAAAAACAGGTGAGTATCCATCAATTTGGAAAAATGGGTTCATTACACCAATACCAAAAAAAGATGCGCCCAATGATTTTTCGGGTGTCCGACCGATCACTATGACACCCATTTTTAGCAAAGTGTATGAAAGTTTTGTTGCAGCATGGCTGAAAGACCGTATTCTGGACAAAATTGATCCAAGGCAGTTTGGAAATATGCCAAACACATCTACATCTCATTACTTAGTAAGTATAATTGACAGTATTTTGCAAAAACTCGATGAACCAGATTCTTGGATTAATCTTATTGCAATAGATCTAAGAAAAGCTTTTGATTTAATTTGCCACAAAATTCTTGTAAAAAAACTTCTTGGACTAGGTGTAGATTCATTCCTTGTACGTTTAATTGCTAGTTTTCTTTCTGGTAGATGTCAACGGACAAAATATAAGTCCACCTACTCCGACCCACTGCCCATTTTTTGTGGAGTTCCCCAAGGTACCCTCTTGGGACCACTTTTGTTTCTTGTTATAATAAATGATTTGGCAACAACACTGGACGATCGCTGGAAGTATGTCGACGATCTGTCGCTCATTGAATGTTGTCGGAAAAACCTACCAAGCAGAGCAGGTTCATTAATGAAAGATATATGTCAAGAGGCAAAGGTGGACAAAATGACTGTCAACTTTGATAAATCTGTAATTTTAACATTTTCTTTTTTAAAATCTGCGCCAGTTTTTAATCCACCTATTCCCAGCGCCAGTCACGTGACCGAAATTAAACTGCTCGGCGTCCATATCACTTCAGATCTGAAGTGGAATAAACATGTTGATGGCATGTTAAAAAAAGCTAATTTGGCCATCAGGTCTCTAAAGTTGTTGGCTCGCCATGGAATCCCTGCACCACACCTCCTACGCATCTATTTCTCTTTTATACGTTCCACACTTGAATACTGTTGCCCTGTATGGCATTTCGGGCTGACTAGGGAACAGTCGGACCGGGTTGAGAGGGTGCAATACCGTGCCCTCCTAGTAATCTCAAAAGCCCCAAAAATACCGTACATATCCCTCCTTAATCAGTTTCAACTTCAAACCCTTCAATCTCGTCGTTTAAAACTAGCCCTATCCTTTGGTAATAAAATTTTGTCCAGCCCTATACACCGAAATATCCTTCCTCCCCAACATCAACCGGCACGGGTAAGGCCACTCAGGGCCGTTGCAGAGCCTGTACCAAAACTTCAACCTGTGACTGTGTCACATGCTCGTTATGAGCTTAGTTTTGTGCCCTCGTTTGTTAAGTTGTTTAATGCTGGATCGACTTTTTAATCCGGATTATTGTTGTTAATTGTATTATTATAATTTTGTGTATATTTGTTGACTTATTTTCGTGTGTATGTGACAATTATTATTGTTAATTGTATATATTATTAATTTTGTGAATGTTAATTTTGACTTGTCGACGAATTTTTGTGTGTGTATGACAATAAAAACTAATAATCGGCTCTGTCCGTCGAATGTTTTTTTAAATAAAATGAATTTGAATTTGAATTAGAAAATGTATATTTTCTCTCTTTGGAAAATCCCCCCAAGAAATTCCTCCTTGGAGAGAACAACATAGTAGCTAAAGTGCCTTGGTACAGTTCAAAAGGTCTGTTGATACCGTAATGTGTGTATTTCGGCTGATTAAGTCTTGTTGAAGTTTTGTTATGTTAGTTTTTGAGTGTTTGGGATTTCTGTGAATTACTAAGTTGAGAGCCCTTGCATTAGGAGCTTGTTAGGTGAACGGGTTACAGGCAATATTTTCATGGCCTGTTCTTTTTCTTATTTGTGCTTTGAAGTGGATAAATTTTTGGTGCGTGTCTATTTGTTATCTTTATTGTTATTAAAAAAATGTACCGAGGGTTTTTTGAATTTAATGACAATCTTTATGAATTTTTTTCTTATGAATTTTTTTGCAGCTTTGTATGTCTTATGGTTTATTTTCTGCTATTGACATAGGCACATAATGAGTCACCACCTCATCATCGAAGCTTATTGACAATATTTTTTTCAAATTTTGATTTTCAGCCCCAAGAGTTATTATTACGGATGTACCAGATAATTTTGGAGCTATAATTCAGCCCCAAGAGTTATTATTCCACATGTACCAGATTTCAACAAAATTCGAGGTTTGTATTCCCCCAAAGCCAGCATCAATAATTCCAAAAACTCGAATGCCCGTGTTTAGCCAGAGCAACCTTCAAATATTTAAACAGGTAATTGCAGAAGTCGATTTGGATAATTTGGTCGGTCTTACGGATGATGTAAATATGAGTTTTCAAAGATTTTATGATAGGCTGGTTTTGATAATGAAAAAACTTCTAAACGGTTTGTTCGCCATCAAGGAAAAAGAATCCTAAGAAAGCATGGCTGTCACCTAGCTTGTTACGTTGTATTAATAAAAGAGATCCACTTTCTAAGAATTCCTTAAATAATGGAAATGACCCAATTTGTCCAGAAATTAATAAAAAATCGGAATGCTCTTTATAGATTAATGAGAAATGTAAAGAAAACATTATTTTAAAAATAAATTCACTGAAACTTTAGGTAACCCTGCAAAAACATGGAAAATAATTCAAACCACGATATCGACAGAGGACTCTATTTTCCCCGATACAAGAAGTAATGCAGAATGGTTTGCCTACAAATAAACTAGAAAAGGTATGTGATGCTCTTCATCAATATTTTGCTAATAATGGCGTCAATTTATCCCGTATTGTACCTTCTGATGATGATCCTCCTTTGGAGTTTTTTATGAAGACTCCAATTGATATTTTTATGCATATGAAACTCTTCTCTCGCGATGAAGTAGAGAAATTATTTTTGGGATAAAAAGTACAATGGCCGGTAGTGATTCACTTAATCTTCTTGCGTTAGAAACACCGTTTTTTTATATTGCTGACGTTTATTAATGTGTGTTTGAAACGGGGAACGTTTTTTGATTGCTTGAAAGTTGCTAGGATAACTCCTATTTTTAAAGGCGGTAATAAGAATAATCTTTGAAATTATGTGCCTATTTCGGTGTTACTTGTTATTTCTCGTGTTCTAGAAAAGTATATTAACACTAGAATAAATGATCATTTGGAAGTGTATAAACTGTTAAATCCGATTCAATTTTGTTTCAGGCAAGAGAGAACTACAGAGATGGCATTATCACATAGAACTTCGGTAATTAATGGAGCTCTTGATAATAATCTTAGAGTAACTGCTTTGTTTTTGGATTTGATTAAGGCATTTGACACTGTTACCTACCAAATACTAATGCAAAAATATTATTTTTATGGACAAAGAGGGGCTACTTTGGCTTTGCTTCGTGATTAACTCAAAAATATAGAGCGGAACGTTCACCTTAATGGATTTTTTTCAAGTAAAAATCTTGTTAAACGTGGTGTCCTCAAGGGCTCTGTATTAAGTCCTACTGTCCTCCAGGGCTCTGTAATAAGTCCTACAACTCTGTATTAAGTCCTAGCAACGCGTGCCGACTGGTGTATAATAAAAGTGTCTCTCTTTAAAAAAAAAAGAAAAAAGAGAGGAGTAAATTTTCGCAGGCAATTCAAAGCAGAGACTCTGAAGCAATGCAGTGGTTCCACCAAGACCTAAAAGCTGACAAGCTTTGTTAAGAAAAGGATAAACCTCGGAAAATATGTTATCGACGGTGGAAGGTCCTCATGACCACGTCATGGTTTTCAAACGTGACTGAAGACTAGTAAAGAATGAGCCAGGGCCAATAGGAACAGAAAATTAAGAAGTCGCTTCGAAAAAAGTGTAAGGTGAGGAACAATCTTTATTTCAAGCTTACACAGAAATGGTAACTGTTATTTCGGTTATTTCAAGGGCAACTAAGAAATAGTTAGAAACAGCGAAACCCTATATTTTATTGATCTTTTACTGGTCACAAGGTTGATTACTAAGGGTTAGCTGATGAGGAATTAATAAGGGAGCAACTTCAGGATACTGAAATATAAACTGTTGTTTATATGTTGAAAAAAATTGAGAAGCTCCATTGTTGTATTTCCTGCTACAGCGGTCGTAGGCCCAATTTGGGGTCTAGAGGTTAAGATGGCCCTGAAAAAGGACCCTGGCATCCGGATGAGCGTACTTTTAGTGAGAGAGATAGTGTTCTCTACTTTATCAATCTGCCTCAAGAAGATAGGAGTATCTTATTGAAGATTATAGCCACATTGTCTTTTCATCTTATTAATGAATTTGTCTTAGTAGACGGAGTTTTGTATAGAATAGAAAATATTTCGAGTAGTTCTTTTAGGTTGAATCAAAATAGGCGCATAGAAATAAACATTCAATTAGTTTTACCTAAGAGAATGATTCCAGGTAAATTAAAACTTTTCTATGTGCACTTAGCTCCAGGTATTCATGCAGGTTTTGAGCGAACTTTGTGGAAATTCAGAAAATGTTGCATTTAAAAGATATGAGCTCTCCAATCAAAGAGTTGGTTAATATCTTTGTAACTGGGCTAATACAAGAAAAACAAAACCAGCACTTGGGGAAAATACTGTTCCTGAATGTCATTTTTAATCTGGAGAGTTGACGGAGCTGGTCCTTTTCCAATTTCAAACTCTGGGAATTAATACACTCTAGTTGAAGTTTACCCTTTTAGTGGTCTCATAGCCTCAAAGTGTATACCCACAACGAATACATAAATCAATGAAATTTCTCTGGGAAAATATTATTGCTTATTATGGACTTCCTGAGGCTGTTTGAAGCTATCATGGTTTAAGCATGGTTTAAACTTTATAGAGATAAGAAAAAAATATTCCGAAATTAACAGTAAAAAAAAAAAAAAATGATTCTAGGCCTTAGAATCCACAGTGCAATGTAGTTAGCGAGAATAAAGTAAAAATATTTTAAAAAATTCTGTTCCATTCTTGTAGTAAGTTGACATACGTCGATTGAGATGAAAGGGTTCTCTAATAATGTTGAATATGAATTCTTTTCAAAACACCGTTCAGAAATTTTCTAGCTTTACAATTGCGTATGGATTCAGTGGAGAATTGTTAGCTGATTTACAATTCAGTAAACTCATCAACATAAACTACTTCGACAGCTATGAATCCTATCTCACAAGATTAATGCAAAATATTTGTGAAATCCATCAAACTTGCTAAATGAGATTTAAATTCTTGATCAAAACAAGCTATTGCGAGTAACAAAGAATCAAAAGAAGCATTAATTGTTTTGGGAGCAACCGTATATTGCGGTAATACAAGCTGTGTTGGTAAAAAAATCTACCGGTTTTCCTTCCGTGGACCATGTGTGGTGTTATGTGAATTGTACAAAAATATTTTCTATTTGGCTTGTTTAAAGCCAGCTGAATCAAGAAAAAGAACTTCAAATTTTAGACTCCTTAAAAAAGTCAATCACCAAGTTTTTACAATTATAATTGTCAGCTTTCCGAAATTTACGACGGCGAGATCAAACAGTATAAAGAGAAAGATGATGCCACAAAACCCAAATGCGATTTCCCTAGAGGAAACAAAAAATAGACCACATAGCCTCAGGTCCTCCAAATCAAGCACCCATGTTTTTATTAGCTGATAACTTATCCCTTCCTAGTTCATATTCTCTAGAATACCTAAAACCTCCTTCTCCTGAAGAAGAGCCGTTTTGTTTATCCTCGTGTATCGATAACGTCAATAGAATAATAACTGATGATTCAAGCATCAATTTAATTGATAGTAATAATATCGTTGAAGGTACTAATAGATATTCAAACATGCTTCTTCTTGAAAGACAAATGGTGACCCTGAAGTTTTGTTATTTGGCCTGTTATGACAACGGTAAATGCTTTCTTTGCTATCCAAATAGTATCAGCTAACATGAGGCGGGATAAGCATTTTCCACCGCATATTATATAAGCAAGGTGGAAAATTAGTCGGAAAAGCTGAGGATCGC
This sequence comes from Artemia franciscana, assembly GCF_032884065.1. Lineage (NCBI taxonomy): Eukaryota > Metazoa > Arthropoda > Branchiopoda > Anostraca > Artemiidae > Artemia > Artemia franciscana. The sequence goes on from NC_088863.1 coordinate 31,969,630, forward strand.
CTTTAGAGTCAAAAGAATCACTTGGTTTCTCAGATATTTTGGCTAAAATTATGATGAATTGACTTTGCTCATTTTTTAACTTTTTCTTTTAAAAATCCTCTAAATTCTCTTATGCAAGCAGCTTTCAAGAGATAACTTCAAAATCAGTTTTCAAATTACCATGTGTAATCTGCAATTGAGAATTAAGAAAAAGCTTACCCACCCCCATTGTAAGATAAAACTATTTGGATAACCAAGAATGGCAACATTCACCATATACGATATATTAAGTAAAGTTACAATTTCTGAGAATCACCATGCACCTATTAAGAAGAAAATATTTTTCTCTTCCCAACCTTAAATTATCGCGCAATAACAATTTGTAATTTGGCTAATTCAATTGCTAAGATAGGACGGTTACCGAAATTTCCATTAAGAAGGCTTTACTGAAAAAGATTTCCATAATCGAGCTTGGCAGCTTTTTCTTATTCACAAGCCTTTTCTACTTCCCAAGCGTAGCAAGTTTAGATTTAGAAAACGTTTATATTCGATCTGACAAAAGTAGAACGGGGTGTAGTTTTTCGACAATATGCATAGGGAAAACACATCCTGAAAGATTAATTGCCGGGTGAATACTAAGACAGAACCTAAGCAAAGTCCTTTAACTTCCACTAAATTTTCATGGATTCTATTGTCTTAAACAGGAACCAAGTTTTCAAGGACAATAAATTGATAATATAAAAATGACTGATTTTGGTTTTAAGATATTGTCAGTTCCTAACAACTACCTAAAGTATCCAAGGCATTATTCAATTTTTTAAAATAATTTTCCAGCATTCTACGGTATACTCTCCTTGCCTAAAAGTTAAAATGACAGTTTTTCATTATTTACTAAAAATTACAACCTTTCCGGCACATTATGCAAAAGAAAAAAACATACAGCCCACACTGATAAAAATACGACAATGTCTAACAAATGATAATTATTATGAAACAAGCTTCGCATCTAATCACAAAATATTCAACTGAAAATTAGAAGAAGAGGCTCAATAAACAATTACAAAATGTATTTATAAGCGAATATTCACAATCAAAATTTTAAGCTAAATCCCCCTCCTTGTACTTGTCGACGATCTTGAGCTCCAGTGCCAGCACTAACAAAAAATCTTCCAATCACATCGTCGTCGTTATCCTGAAAAACAATTAAGCTTGGAGTAAAGAGCACGAAAGAGCAGCACGAAAAAGAAGGAAAAAAAGAAGCTTGCATTATTGATTACTTTTACAAACTTTTACAGATTGAATATAAACAGAGCTATTATTCAAAATGCATGATATATTTTTAAAAACAGTATTTGGTCATTCACCAAATTTTTCTTGTCTTTTTCTAATGCCTCCAAAGAATACTTATCACTTTAAAAAACAAGCGTTTCTTTCTTTTCAACACAACTCATTGAAAAAGAATAAAATATATTCAATTATAATATGTCAAATGTTCAAAAATTTCTACTTTATAAATATTTGTATATTCCCGTCTTCACTGTCGTCCAGTCTTGTGGTCAAAGCTGCGCTGAATCTTTCAAAAAACAAACAAATAAGCAGCAAGGTATTCTGAGACGGCTTTTCGAAAAGATTAAATCGAAAAAAAAACTATGGGTTATTTTCTGTATTGCTCTTGCTATCGTCAAATGGGCCATACCAAAAGAGATGTCGCCAGAAAGATGGTAGTCCAAAATCAATACGCACATGCAGAAAATAACTTTTAAACAATCACAATTTCAAATTACGATGTTATACGGAAAATGGCGACATATATTAAGTTTTAAGATATTAAGTCTAAATAACTTGAAAAATTAAGATATCGAAGTAAAATAACTTGAATGATGTATCCTTAAAGTGGGATAATTATCAAAGATGTGATCGGTAACCATATACAAAAAAATTGAATTATTCAATAAATCGATAAATAAAGCGGAATAAAGCGACGTATCCAAGAACGCCTTGAGACCCAGACCCTAACTCCGAACTGTAAGAATTTACACAACATGTTCTGATTTCAGAACCCGAAAAATCCAGCTATTGGATCCAGGTTACAGACAAAATGCATTTAATGCAGACGTTCAACTGAAATAATTTTATGGTACCAATCAGTTTGGTGCTTTTGCTAGTCTATCCTCAGTTTGCCAGGCTTCCAGCATGCATGAGCGTTATCATACATACCCTAGAGGTGCCCCGATAGACATATATTTCACATACTTTTGTCTGCAGTTTAGATTGACTTGTGATAAAAGTAGCACGTTTAGAGCATAATCTCTCATCCTTGGCGATAGTCATTTAAATATAGGTTCTTCCATGATAGATTTTAATTAAGATCAAGATCTTTGTTTCGATTTGAGAGCTCATTGAAACGGTATTCTGACTTTTAATTTATCGATCATAAAATTACGCTCCAGAATTCAGCTGAGGCTAAACGAAAAACATAATATTCCCAGATGGGAGGAAGATCATACAAAGGTCGTAACAATTAAAGGAATTAGAAACTCCACAAGAGGGACTAAAGAGTGATGCTCCAAACAGACCGGGTAAGGAGCGTGGGCTGCTGAGTTGGCCTCAGGTAGCTTTGTATTGAAATAATTTAGTGGTAGCAGTAGTGCACGATTACTCTTAACAGTGCATACGTATTGATTTGGTTAACATTCCTGGCAATTATAGGAATTCAAACTTAAGAGCCTTAACAAACCATTTCAAATACTTGACAGTTTTACCACACAAATTCTATTTTGATAACATTCCATGTCTCTCAGCAACAGCAACCCAATCAAAAATCTTGGTATAAAATTCGCTGGTTAAGTCATCATGAGAACAAAAAGCAGTCAGATTTTAAATCTGTTTTGTTGTTGACGTGATCAACCCTAGTTTTTATAGTAGCTAATTTCATTCCAAAATCTAAACTCATTTCCTTAGTATTATATTCATCTACAACTTTTGATACTAAGAAAATATAACAATATTTATAAAAAATAATTAAAACAAAAGCACTTGGCAATTTGAACTAAACTTTACCACTTAAATTTTATTTTGATTACGTTCTACGCTTCTTCACAACAGGATCTAGAGTGCCATTGCAAGATTTGCTGCTTAAGTCTCCAAGAGGACAAAAGTAGACTGATCTAAGGATTTATGATGTTGTTGACGTATTCAAACCTAGTTTGAATGTCTATATACTAGTATGTTTATATAATAGATACTTCCATTACAAGCCTATCATCATTTTTAATATTATATATCTTCAGTTTTCAGCTATCGCGAATAAAAATGTTAAGACGTTACTTACCAGATTTTTGTATTCCAGCCCTCCAGAGGGCGGCTTAGGGCTGGCTGCCCTTTTGGGACCTCCCATTTCACTTTTTGCAGGCCATGTAGGGAACATTTCTTTTGAAATAGGCAAGGGACTCTCTTGGAAGAAACGATGCTTCATCGCTGCTTCTGCAGTTATCCTTTTGGCTGGGTCATATGTTAGCAACCTAAAAAAGAAGTAGTTCTAAGAGGAAAACCAAATAAAAGAGGAATTCACAAAAAAAAAAACAAATACATCTATACAAATAGATACAAAGTTGTTACAAAGATACAAAGATGTAAAATCTATACAAAGATGTTCTTGCAACCCTATACAACCTTCGGAGGCCTATACAACCTTCGCGAATGAAAATCTTGTTCATTTTGTATCCGAGTGTGAAGAACTGTCTCAGCTGCGGAATGAAATTTTGGACGAGTGTTTGGGAGTGAATGCTGGTTTATTGAGAAGATGTCTAAGAAGAACGCGTGGGATGTTAAACAGTTGTATAAGTTTCTTCGTATACGGATTAAACATAGGAAATTACATCTGAGGGAATCGTTTATTAAGGTTTGCTAGCAGTTAAATTTTGCTATGGTTGTTGTTTGGTCGGTTAAAATGTTGACTTTGTTGTGCGTTGTTCGTTTTTTGTTTCTTGGTTTCTATAACTTAAACTTGTATTTTGTTCCTCGAGCTTAGTTTGTAGGATGCTGTGTTGCTATGATCTGTAAACTTTCAGCAATGAATCTTATCTTATTGTTAGTTTATGCTATTAGATAAATATATTAAGAGTTTTCCATTTTGTAAAAAGACGAACTGCAGATTATTGGGCACCGAAGCAAAAAATTAATTTAGTAATTTTCAATAATCACTTTTGATCGCAGTTCAAGAACAGGAATTGCTTACTGGACACCAAGAGATCACAAAAATCAATTGCAATCAAGATGTAACCATAATTAAGGATTTGGCTTCAGGACAAGGAACTGAGAATGTTTTTTTTGGAGAAAACCTCAAATAAAGTACCTAGAATCCAAAAATTTTGTATTTCATCAACGAAAAACTAGAATAAAATGAAGAAACACCATGAAGCAAATGTCTCATAAACCTATAGCACCACTATCTATAATGACATCAGACATGGATGTGACCTGAGGAAAGCTTAATGACGAGCAAAACACTCAGTAGGTTGTTATTTTGCTTAGTCGGTCTTATCATATTCGGATTTCATCTGTTCGGTTATTATCTATTCAGTTTCATTACAGTTTAAACGACATCCTTGGCAAAATTATTCATGCGAGAATAAGACCTCAAATGAGCCAAATCCGTAATGATCCGCCTCATGAAAATATATATTTTGTTAAAAGCTTAAAACATTGTAATTGGGTTCTCAGATACGGTGGTTGAAATTGTGATGAATTCATCTTGATCATTTTTAAAATTTTCTTTTAAAGATCCTGAAAATTTTCTTATGCTAGTAACTTTCGAGAGATAAATTCAAAAACAATGTCCAATAGTTATTTCGCACTATTTAAAATACTGACTCTTAGACATTTTAAACTTTAACCTTCTGTTTTGGAAAATTTCAATTCTATGTTTAAGGTTTTAAAATAAGGTTTATGAATAAAGTTCACGTATATAAAGAAAATAATTAAAAAGGCATACTTGATCAACAGGTCTAATCCTGATTCTCCAATCAGCTTTAGATAACGCTGTCGAAGGTTTCCGGGAGGATGATCAGGAAATGACATTTTCGTAACGGCAGGGAGCTTTGAATACCCTTTCCATATTTCCTCATTTGGTGTACCAAGTTCCTAAGAAAAATTAGTTACTTCAAAATTCAATGAATTAACAAAATGGAACACTTTATAGATAAACCGCACGGAAACAATCACGGTTCAAATCAACCAAACTTCAAAATTTATTTAGCGGTTCCGAAAGGTCAGTAACAGGATTAGTAGTCCAATTTTTTTTTATTCTTACTCTAGAGATACTGCCAAAAGATTGGAGACCAAGAAGATACTAACAATACAAAAGAAAACAAGACAGAAGAACTCTGTTGTGCCATACCCATAACATGGGCCAGAAGAGAGATAATGGCAGAATATACAGAGAAGCAAAAGCACTGTATAAGCGGAAAAACAATAACAGGTTACGCGACATAATACTGCTAAAAGGAATACACAGCTACAACAAGTGTTTTCAGCAAAATGCTGAGTAAGAGCAGAACGAGTCGACTTCAACTTTTGTGCAATCGGGAAGCCTGGATAGGCAATTCTACTAAAAGTGGTACAAATATGATTACGGAGCCAAACAGAAACGATAAAAGCTGTTGGAACGAATACAAGTATTTAAGGGTCAGGCGCAAACATTTCACTTTTACTTTTATTAAATGCTAGATTAAACTTGTGGATGTGCTTTGTCCAGAAGAAGAATTTTCTTGAATACAAAAAAGCACTCCGGGACATCCAAAGAGAAATTACAAACTGGGACACCGGGACACAAATGACGACCGGGACACAGGGAATATAAATGACGACCGGAACACAGGGACACATCATTAAGATAATGAGGTATAGAATCTGAGGTATAGATCTGAATACGGATTGTTTTTCTCATGGACAATTATATGGTGCATGTTCAAGAGTCAGTAAACCTGACAATCTAAATATATGCACAGACAATGGGACAGCGAAGAATGTTGTATATTTGCAAGTTTTACGTAGTTAAAAACATATATATATATATATATATATATATATATATATATATATATATATATATATATATATATATATATATATATATATATATATATATATATATATATATATATATATATATATATATATATATCTATTCACAGGTGGAACACAGGGACACAACTCAATAGCGCGTAACTAATATGGCGCGTAACGACTTACGCGCGGGGGGGCTTGGGGGGCGCGAAGCGCCCCCACCAACTAGGTGTTGGGGTGGCACGAAGCGCCACCCCAACAGCTAGTTAGTAATAAATATGATTATCAGTTTCTGATATCAAAGCCCCAATAGTCCACGATACAGTTAGTTTTAGGTTTTTCCCCCTTATAATTTGGCAGTTGTATTTGACGATTTTTTTTTTCAAACCATTTAACCCCTTTCCAACAAAGAGGATAGGGACATTTGAATTTTAAATCTCCATTTTTCTTCCACTTTCTACTTAAATGACATAAACTTGGTTGTCAAGTTGTATATTTCTCTTTTTTTCAAAAGAAAATGAGGTCCAAAGAGTGTTTTTAGGCTACAGTTCTTTATAGCCTAAAAATTGACGCTTTAAAAAAAATACAATCGAGTTTTCTCCAGATGGAGATAAATTTATCCGGATTGCCGAAGAAGAAAATCGGCTATTTAACCTATAAACCATATCCCTGGAAGAATAAAAACTATTATTCAGAAAGGCCAATCGAGCGTATTTTAAGGTTAGTAAATAAATTATACAAAAATTATAACAACCAAAACTTTCACAGTTGTTCCGATGCTAAATAAAACAAGAGCTAAGAGCTCACATGGCACTTGTGACGAGGTAAGAGGAGCTAAGAGCCAAGAGCTCATAAGGCATGAGCTCTAACAAAATTCTAAGAATCAACAGATTGATTTAAAAGGAAAATGAGAGGCTTAATGCCGGTCAGGATTTAAAATAAGAGCTCTAAGTCACGATGTCCTTCTAAATATCAAAATTCATTAAGATCCGATCACCCACTCGTAAATTATAAATACCTAATTTTTTCTCTCCCGTTAGCCCTCCAGATGGTCGAATCTGGGAAAAAGACTTTATCAAGTCAATTTGTGCAGCTCCCTGACACACCTACCAATTTTCATCGTCCTAGCACGTCCAGAAGCACCAAACTCACCAAATCACTGAATCCCTCCCCCCATTTCCCCCAAAGAGAGCAAATCCGGTACGGTTACGTCAATCACGAATCAAGGTCATTTGCTTATTCTATCCACGAAGCTTCATCCCGGTTCCTCCACTCCAAGTGTTTTCCAATATTTCCCCTTCCAACTCTCCCCAATGTTAAAAGATTTGGCCGAGGTTTGAAATAAGAACTCTGAGACATGAATTCCTTCTAAATATCAAATTTCATTAAGATCCGATCACCTATTCGTAAGATAAAAATACCCCAATTTTCACATTTTCCAAGAATTCCGGTTTCCCCCTCCAACTCCCCCCAATGTAACAGGATCTAGTCAGAATCTAGAATTAGACCTTTAAAGCACACGATCCTTCTAAAGATCAAATTTCATTAAGATCTGGTCACCCTTTCGTAAGTTACAAATACCTGATTTTTCCAAATTACCCCCCCCCCCCCCAGCTCCACCCAAGAGAGCAGATCCGGTCCGGTTATGTCAGTCACGTATCTTAGATATGTTTTTAGTCTTCCCATCCAGTTGCATCCTGATCTCTCCGCTTTAAGTATTTAGGCCCCCCTTCCAATGACGCTGGATCCGCTTGAGATTTAAAATAAGAGATCTGAGTTACGAGGTCCTTCTAAATATGAAGTTTCATGAAGATCCGATCACTCCTTCGTAAGTAAAAAATACGTCATTTTTTCTAATTTTTCAGAGCTAACCCCCCCCCCCCCAATAGAGCGGATCCGTTCCAATTATGTAAATCACGTATCTAAGACTTCTACTTAATTTTCCCTCCAAGTTTCATCTCGATCCCTCCAATCTAAGCGTTTTCCATGATTTTAGGTTCTCCCACCCCAAACTCCCCCCAATGTCACCAGATCCGGTCGGGATTTAAAATAAGAGCTTTGAGACACGATATTCTTCCAAATATCAAATTTCATTGAGATCCGATCACCCGTTCGCAAGTTAAAAATACGTCATTTTTTCTAATTTTTCAGAATTAACCCCCCCCCAACTACCCCAAAGAGAGCAGATCCGTTCCGGTTATGTCAATCATGTATCTAGGACTTCTGCTTATTTTTCCCACCACGTTTCATCCCGATCCCTTCCACTCTAAGTGTTTTCCAAGATTTTAGGTTTCCCCTCTCACCCCCCGCCCCAATGTCACCAGATCCGTTCGGGATTTAAAATAACAGCTCTGAGACACGATATCCTTCCAAAAATCAAATTTCATTGAGATCTGATCAACCATTCGTAAGGTAAAAATACTTTAATTTTTCTATTTTTTCCGAATTAACGGGTCCCCACTCCCCCCAGATGGTCAAATCGGTAAAATGACTATTTCTAATTTAATCTGGTCCGGTCTCCGATACGCCTGCCAAATTTCATCGGCCTAGATTGCCTGGAAGTGCCTAAAGTAGCAAAACCGGGACCGACAGAATTTGCGATTGCTAAATGTCACTTGGTTAATACCAAGTGCCATAAAAAGCAGTATAGAAAAAGAAAACGTTTTCTGCATTTTGACTTTAATGTAACAATCGCCCTGCAGAAGTAAATCCTGGATCTCTCAATTTAAACTTTTTTTTTTAGTGAATCTTTTTATGGTATAAATGTTCGTTTTTAGAGAGTATCCTTACAAACATAAACATTAAGAATGAACCGGATATTTTGACATTAGAGTCGGAAAAAATATAGAATCCCCAACTGGCTTTTGAGAGGCTCATAACATGGGAAAAGCTTAGACATGAACAAAACCAGGGTAAGACAAAATTTAATCTTACAAATCATACAAACTTAACTAAAGACTCGACATCGTTTTAATATTAAGCAAGTTATTATGGCTTCGCTGTTAAAAAGACAAGATCAATATAATCTCAATATGCACTCCTCAGCCTAAAATTTACATATCATGAAACCATGATCTGTTGCAATCAACATTTTAATGAAGTCATCTAAAGCAGCTACGGAAGAAAAATCTCATTTCGTTAGTAATTCCTGGACCATTTTGAAGCGAAAAACACTGTTTTCTCTTTGGAGACATGGTCGTTTGATTTATTGACATTTTTATGAGTATGGTTACTTAGGTATATATATATATGAAATCTCATTCCATCTTGTTTCGGGATGCTATACAACAGGCGCTTTCTTATTGTTGAGTATACAAAATTTACCTTAAATATTTTCCCGATCTCATCAACTTCTGACTTTCCAGGGAACATAGGCTCCATTTGAACAAGCTCGCCGAAAATGCACCCTGTAGACCAAACGTCTACTGCGGTAGAGTATAACTGAAAAAGGACACTAGTCAAAACAATTGACACTTTTAATATTTACAACCAAAATAGGGGAAAAAACTAGAGCAAAACCGAAACATAAATTAACAATTCAATACGACAAAAAGTGAGTGAGTGAGTTAGAGTCTATGAGAGATGGAGAAAGAAAGAAAGTGAGGACAGTGGAGAGGGAGTCCGCAGAACCAAATATTACTAGGACATCAGAAAAGTTTATTTTTCCTTTTTTTCAAACATTCCAGTTTCGTTACCAACGACTGCATGACCTCGGTGCCCAATTCACAAAAGATTAGTATTGGCTGGGTGATTCAGTACTAAAATTCGCATCAGTTTTATCCTTACATAGATATACATAATTTGGCTAGTTAAGGATGTATGTATTTTGTAGCTACTCCAGGTCGAGTCTATAAATTATTAAATAAAAAAACAAGTTTTTTAAATGAAAGTAAGGAGCGACATTAAAACTTAAAACGAACAGAAATTACTCCGTATATGAAAGGGGCTTTTCCTTCTCAACCCCCCGCTCTTTACGCTAAAGTTTGACTCTTTCTCTTAACTCTACATTTTAAAACAGTAAAAAAAATTTGCGTAAAGAGCGGGGCGTTGAGAAGGAAAAGCCCCTTTCATATACGGAGTAATTTCTGTCCGTTTTAAGTTTTAATGTCGCTCCTTACTTTCATTTAAAAAACGTGTTTTTTTATTTAATTTCTGAACGTTTTTGAATCAATGCATGTTTTGATTTTGGCTCTCCGCAGAGGAATAATTAAAACGAAATTTGTATATTTATTTGTTTTGGCTAAATGGCTTTCTCATAATTTTGATCGAACGACTTTGAGAAAAAAAGAGCGGAGAAGGAAGCCTAGTTGCCCTCCAATTTTCGGTTAATTAAAAAGGCAACTAGAACTTTTAATTTTTTACGAATCTTTTTATAAGTAAAAGATATACATAACTTATAAATTAGCTTACGTAAAGAACTTTTGTATTCTTATTTTTTTATTACATATATGAGGGGGGTCCCCCCTTGTCAGTACCTCACTCTTTACACTAAAGCTTAAATTTTGTCCCAATTCATTAAGAATGACCCCTGAATCACAAAAGCCGCAGAATAAATAGTTGAAATTACTAAAAATACTTTAGCGTAAAGAGCGAGGTATTAGGAGGAGGTGAGCCCCTCATATGGGTAATAATTTCTGTTCGTTTTGAGTTTTAATGCTACTGCTTACTTCCAGCTGAAAAAAAACTTTTTCATATTTATTTTTTCATTTTTTAAGTCATGCTAGTAAATCCTGCGCTCCCTTCATGGAAATTTTCTTCCCCCATGACAAATTCCTCGATGGAACGTTCCCCCAGCATATCCCCCTCTTCTCAACCCCTGCCTCCAACCAAAAATCCTCCTGAAAACGCCTGTACACTTCCCAATAACCATTACTGTATGTAAGCACTGGTCAAAGTTTTGAACTTGTAACCCTTCCCACGGGGACTGTGGGGGAGTAAATCGTCCCCAAAGACATAGTTATAAGGTTTTCGACTACGCTGAATAAAATGGCTATCTCAGAATTTTGATCCGTTGGCTTTGGGAAAATAATTAGCGTGGGAGGGGGCCTAGGTGCCCTCCAATTTTTCGGTCACTTAAAAAGGGCACTAGAACTTTTCATTTCCGTTAGAATGAGCCCTCTCGCAACATTCTAGGACAACTGGGTCGATACGATCACCCCTGGAAAAAAAAGATAAAAAAATAAACACGTATCCGTGATCTGCCTTCTGGCAAAAAATATAAAATTCCACATTTTTGCAGATAGGAGCTTGAAACTTTTACAGTAGGGTTCTTTGATACGCTGAATCTGATGGTGTGATTTTCGATAAGATTATATGACTTTTAGGGGGTGTTTTCCCCCTATTTTCTAAAATAACGCAAATTTTCTCAGGCTCGTAACTTTTGATGGGTAAGACTAAACTTGATGAAACTTATATATTTAAAATCAGCATGAAAATGCTATTCTTTTGATGTAGCTATTGGTACCAACATTCCATTTTTTAGAGTTTTGGTTACTATTGAGCCGGGTCGCTCCTTTTACCACGAACTGTTTGATAAGATTCTGGCGAAACAGATAAAGTTACCATATCATTTTTAGTCTTGCCTTTACCCCTGAGCTATAAAAGCACAAGTCTTACTAATTCAGGTTTTCGTTACAAAAGTTTTAACAAAAAAGTATTGAACAGTATTAAGAAAAACTGTATATATCAGCATTAGCAGAAAGAGTACAATGTAGAAAACTATTCTTAGGTGGATACAACTTTACGTGAATAATTTTGAACCACAAAAACTGGATGTGGTTAAAGAAAATGACATAAAACAATAACATTAACTTTATAGGATCACTTTTGTCAGAACATCAAAACTGAAATCTGTTACCAGAAAATGTTGATTTAATGTGTTTGGGGAAACGATGAGCGTTGGAGGGGGGTTAGTTGCCCTCCAAACACTTTCGACTATTAAAAGGTCACTAGCCCTTTCAATTTCCAATCAAATGAGCTCTTTTTGAAGTTTCTACGACAACAAACGGCCGTCTCAAAATTCCTATCAAATGCATCAAACAGTTCGTGGTAACGAACTGTAGTAAGGAGCGACCCGGCTCAATAGTAACCGAAACTCTAAAAAACGGAATTTTTATAACAATAGTTGCATCAAAAGAATCACATTTTAATGCTGATTTTGAGTATATATGTCTCAATCAAGTTTAGATTTACTCATCAAAAGTTACGATTCTGAAAAAATTTGCCTTATTTTAGAAAATAGGGGGGAAACACCCCTTAAAAGTCATAGAATCTTAACGAAAATCAAATCATCAGGTTCAACGTATCAGAGAACGATACAGTAGAAGTTTCAAGCTCGTGTTTACAAAAATGTGTAATTTTGTATTTTTTGCCACAAGACAGATCATGGATGCGTGTTTATTTGTTCTTTTTTTCCCAGGGGTGATCGTATCGACCCAGTGGTCCTAGAATGTCGTGATAGGGCTCATTCTAATGTAAATTAAAACTTCTTGTGCCTTTTTAAGGGACGAAAAAATTGGAGGGCACCTAGGCCCCCTTCCACGTTCATTTTTTCCCAAAGTCACCAGATCGAAATTCTGAGATAGCCATTTTATTCAGCATAGTCGAAAAACCTAATAACCATGTCTTTGGGGACGACTTACTCTCCCAGAGTCCCCGTGGGAGGGGCTGCAAGTTAGAAACTTTGATCAGTGTTAACATATCGTCCCCTGAGAGCGGTTTTGTCGTATCTGCACCTTTTTCGGGAAGTGGAGTTAAGACTGCCATCTAATGTGAAAGTTTTTACTCTATCCGATTCCATCGATTATTTTATTGTATCTCAACTAGAAGTGCCTCAATTGTAGATTTCTCGTTTATCGTATCTCACATTTTGCCGTTTTGTTAAGAGCGGTTTTGTCGTATCTCATACGGGAAAATTACATGGGCATTTTTGTCATAACTCCGTCGACGTACACTTTTGAAGAAGAAAAGATTTGGCAGAAGTTTCACAATGAGTCACAAACGGACATTATTTACATCTGCATCATATTTACAGGAATCCAGTACCTCATTTTTGTGGAATTGACTAATATTTTGGTCCAAGAATATAACATTTATTATATTTTATATTAGCTGTTGGGGTGGCGCTTCGCGCCACCCCAACACTTAGTTGGTGGGGGCGCTTCGCAACCCCCAAGCCCCCCCCCCCGCGCGCGTAAGTCGTTACGCGCCATTGTAGTTGTGTCCCTGTGTCCCACCTGTGAATATAGATAGATATATATGTTTTTAACTTCGTAAAACTTGCGAATATACAACATTCTTCGATGTCCCATTGTCTGTGCATATGAATAGAGTGTCAGATTTACCGACTCTTGAACATGCAACATAAAATTGTCCATGGAAAAAACAGTCCGTATTCAGATCTATTACTCATTAGTCTAATGATTGCCCTTGAGTTTTGTTGATGGTGATTGCTAATCGAACATTTCCTGTGTCCCCGTCGTCATTTATATATCCCTCTGTGCCCCTGGCGTCCCCGTTGTAGTTGTGTCCCTGTGTCCCGGTCTTCATTTTTATTCCCAGTATCCCGGTCGTCATTTGTGTCCCAGTGTCCCAGTCTGTAATTTCTCTTTGAGCGTCCCGGTCGTCATTTATATTCCCTGTGTCCCCGTGTCCCGATCGTCATTTGTGTCCCGGTCTGTAATTTATCTTTGAGTGTCCCGTTCGTCATTTATATGTCCCGGTCGTTATTTTATGTCCCAGTCTGTAATTTCTCTTTGAGTGTCCCGGTCGTCATTTATATTCCCTGTGTCCCGGTTTTTAGTTTTCCTTTTCTCCTTTATTTTTCAGTTTTTTTCCTTTTTTAGTTTTTTTCTTTTTCAGTTTTTAATTTTTTTATTAGTTTTTTTTTGTAGTTTTCACCTTTTTTTGTTTTTTTTTTAGTTTTTTTTTTTTTTTAGTTTTTAGTTTTTTACCTTTTTTTAGTTTTTTAGCTTTTTTAGTTTTTTTAGTATTTTCTTTTTTGTAGTTTTTACCTCTTTTAGTTCTTGTTCTTCTTTTGTATTAATGCTAAAGCCAAGGTTCGAACCTGGAACCTCTCGGACCTAGAGCCTGGAACATAACGCTTTACCAACTCAGCTACTTCGGCTTGAATACATTCGTTTTTGAATTGGTATATGATGACTAACTTCATAACGACATACAGCTTAATCCTTATAATGACGTCAGTGGACAGACAAACAACTTATTTTTATATATATAGATATATTATTTTATATATTGTATATATATAGACTATTATTTAATATTATCAAATGCCAGATTTGTTATGATTTTGGTTGCGTATCAGTGGTCACAATAAATCTTGGCTATGATCGTATTTTGGTAGTGCTTCCTTGTAACGCAGCAACCTGTTGGTAAGTTTTTCGCAGTTCGTATTATTGACTTACAAATAAAGTGAACATACCACTCGATGCCTTTTTTTTATGTTCTTTACGAATTTAATAATCGCTTCTATCGCAAATTCAAATTTAAGCACTTTTTGACCTCACCTAACTAACCCAACCTAACCTAGCTGACCCAACCTAACCTAACTATAAATAATTTTGGCGCTGAGGAAACGTAGTATTACTTTGTCAAAAACGACCGAAAACGCATACTTTAATTGAAAAATTGGCGTCAAGGAAGAAGAAAACGGCATAAACGGCAAAATAAAATTTATTTATCCAATTTAATCGTCGAAAATTGGTGCTTGTAGATTATATAACATTAAAAAAAAATGGATCCATAATGGAACAGCAGGTTTCTCAAACAGTCTGAAACAGTAAAATCCATGTACATTGTTACATTTGGTCTGAGTTTGAGGCTGGACTAGAAAAACTTCTTGATGCTTACCCTGATATCTGTCAGTTAATTACTTTCGTCATCCAAGATGTTCTAAGAACATTTCCACGCTTAGAAAAAGTGGTTATGAAGTATTGTGAACCAGGTCATTCGACTATCCAGGAGGTTGATGCTGTACATAGCACTATTGAGTGGGGGCTTAGTATTAGTATTGAGTGGGGGCTTACTGAAAGTAAGAAAGACACGTCCTTTGAATGTCCTGCAAGTGACCCAGTCAAAGTTCTTTGACTTTCGAAAGCCAGCAAAGCTGTACAAGTATTTGTTGGTACCGTATTCAAAGGTAAAACAACTTAAGCTCCGTCAGGATAACGCTTTGGTTCAAAACTTCCTTCTCTGGAGACTTGCAAATGGCTACTATACAACAAGAACGTACTTCGGTTAAAAATTGTCCCAACACTTCGGCTGTCCGTGTTGTTGAACGTCTTGTTTTGCCCAAACTTTGAGGCAAAAATATTGATCTACCTGATGCGAAAAGCAAAGATGTCAAGTATCTCCTGAAGTTCATCCCCAACCAAGACCAGAAGTATTTTGAAACCAAGATTGAACAGTACTACAAGGCCAAAGGGGACACTGAACGTTTGGAAGCCTCTCCGTCTGTGCGAGATCTATGCCGAGAGGAGGATTCCATTGAAATAAAACGGCGGCCAGCAAAGAAACTCAACAAAAAATGAACGTTTCTGAGATTTTTTTAATTCTTATACTTTTTCAAATATTATTGCTGCATCAAAACCCGTTTGTCGTATCTTCATGGTGAAAAGAATAGGCAGCCCACACTATTTTGTCGTATCTAAGTTTACTATAATTTCGGTAAGGTCGGATTGTCGTATCTGTATTTCATTTCAAGTTTTGACAATGAAAACTTCACCTTTTCCATCTCATATTCAGGAGATCCTCCTAGTTATTTTTTCTCTTATTTTTATGTATTTGCGAAGAAAATCGGTTGTACCATGTAAGTTCCAGCAAAGGTGAAAATTTCAAAGTCATTTTTCTCGGAATTTTGAAAACCTTAGTTACGACAAAACTGCTCTCAGGGGACGATAAAGTAATGGTTATTGGGAAGTGTACAGACGCTTTCGGGGGAGTTTTTTTGTTAAGGGGAGGGGTTGAGGGGAGGCGTATATGCGGGAGGGGGGGGCTTTCCAGGGAGGGATTTGTAATGAGGGAAGAAAATTACCATGAAGGGGGCATAGGATTTTTATTAGCATTTTTTGAAAAAAACAATGAAAAAATAAATATGAAAAAGTTTTTTTTTCACTGAAAGTACGGAGCAGTATTAAAGCTTAAAACGAACATAAATTATTACACATATGAGGGGTTCACCTCCTCCTAATACCTCGCTCTTTACGCTAAAGTAATTTTATTAATTTCATCTATTAAGTTTTCAAAAATTAAGTTTTAGTGTAAATAGCGAGGTATTGACAAGGGGGGGGGAGCCCATCATATAAGTATTAAAAGCATCCGAATATAGAAATTTCGTTATATAAGTTAATTCGTAAGTTACGTATATTTTTACTAATAAAAACGTTCGTAAAAAATTAAAAGTTCTAGGTGCCTTTTTGAATAACCAAAAAATTGGAGGATAACTAGGTCAACTCCCGCGCTCCTTTTTTCTCAAAATCGTCCGATCAAAACTATGAGAAAGCCATTTAGCCAAAAAAAAAAAATAATAAATATGCAAATTTCGTTTTAATTATTCATGTACGGAGAGCCAAAATCAAAACATGCATTAATTCAAAAACGTTCAGAAATTAAAAAAACAAGTTTTTGTTAACTGAAAATAAGGAGCGACATTAAAACTTAAAACGAACAGAAATTACTCCATATATGAAAGGGGCTGTTCCCTCCTCAACGCCTCGCTCTTTAGGCTAAAGTTTTTTTTACTGTTTTAAAAAGTATATTTCAGAGAATGAGTCAAACTTTAGCGTAGAGAGTGGGGCGTTGAGGAGGGAACAGCCCCTTTTATACATGGAGTAATTTCTGTTCGTTTAAGTTTTAATGTCGCTCCTTACTTTCAGTTAAAAATTTTTTTACTTAATTTTCAGGAAAATCCGAGGTGTGGGCTGTGGGTGTCCACCCTCCTATCACTCTGAATCTTAAAAAGGACACTGGAGCTTCTGATTATCAGTCCAATGAGCCCCTCCAAAGTTTATACAATAACCCTTACTTTAATACTTTACACATTCTAACTGGATTTCTTTGGGGAAATGAAGGGCATGGGGAAGGGGGTTGTCATCCTCAAAGCCATAATTTCAAGACCTTTCAACTACGTAGAACAAAATTCTTATTTTCTCTAGCATATGCTCCCAGAGCATAGCTTACAACCCTTGTTCTGAAGACAGTGGGGGGAGGGGGGTAATCATTAAAGACGTGATTTCTGGACATTCCAATTACGCTGAACAAAACGACTACCAGAAAATTTTGATTGCATGTGTTTGGGGAAAAGGTGAGCGTTGGAGGTGGTTTAGTTGCCCTCCAAAAACTTTTGACTATTAGAAAGTGCAGTAGCCCTTTCAATTTCCAATCGAATGAGTTCTTTTTGAAGTTTCTGCAACAACAAACGGCCGTCTAGAAATTCCTATCAAATGCATTTCAGGAAAATACCAGGTGTGGGTATCCACCCTCCCATCACACCGAACCTTAAAAAGGGCATTATAACTTCTGATTACCAATCCTTTTATACGATCACCCTTTCTATATACACTTTACGCATTCTGATTGGATGTGTTCGGGGAAATGGTGGGCGAGGGAGTTAGTTGCCCTCCAATCTCTTTCGAATATTAAAAAGGGCACTAGCCCTGTCGATTTCCAATCGATTGAGCCCCTTCCAAGTTTCTACGGCCACTCCTTCAATACAAAAAACAACAACAAACTAACAAAAAACATTGTGCCCACATCGCTCTTTACTTAGGCAGCGCTATTGCACTGCATATGATCTAAATTTAAAGTTTCCTGTAGGCGACGGTCAAGTCCAGAATACATTATAAAGTTCTAAAAATATTTATATATTCCCACTAACACGTTGGTATAACGAAATGCAGCTTACATTTCTAACAAATAAGAAATTTCATTCAAATCTAAATTTAAGGTATCCAACAGGCGACGGACAAGTCTGGAACTGTTAAGTTCTAATGACTCAGAGCTGGAAAGGTAATTGATAGAAAGAATCAGTTTTCTATTCGTGGCCTTTTTCCATCTCCATACTACCACTACTACTAGTACTATTGCTATTAATATACTCACTGCAGTACCAAGCCACTTGAAGCTAAAACAGCCACACAAGCTCCTCCTCCATCTCGATCTATTCAAAGCCTCCCTCTTTACCCCCTTCCAAGAAGTTCCGATGTCCTTTAAATCCTTTCTTAAGACCTGTTACCACCCTATTCGGGGACACCCTGCTTTTCGTTTGGTCTTACATGGATGCCTGAAAAGGACAATCTTTGACTATCGGTTATCCTTCATCGACAAAACGTGTCCTAGCCATCTCAACCTTTCTATCATTACGGTCCTAGAAAGCGGGATATAATGACATTACTATTTCGAAACTGTCTTTCCAAAGGATACCTAAAGAGATCCATAAAAAATTTCTCAAGAAAATATATAACAAATCATCATCCAATTTCTGGAGCGCCCATGTTTAAGAACCATACTTGACAACTGTCATCACTATTTTCTAATCCTGATTCACACACTTATCTTCCTATTCTTCCAAACACTTTTCAACTGCGAAAAAACATCATGGGCCTTGGCTATTCTACTTTTAACATCTTCACTATATCCATAGCCTTCTATATCCACACATCTCCACTAACAATACTATCTAGGCAAGTGAAGATATCCACCTGATAGATCTTCTAGTTACCCAAAATCACGTCTTCACTTTCATTCATTCCTAGTATAACCGACTTAGACTTCTTGACATTAAGTTTCAAACCTATTCTAGCAGTCTCAACCCTCAAAACCTCCAAAATATCCATCACTTTTCTAACACCTTCGTCTCCGACACTCAAATCATGAGCATAAACTAATTCTTAGAGGCTTTTACCTTCCCATTTAATTCAACGCTCTCCAGTAATATTTTCCGTGCTCCTTAGGAGAAAGTCCATATAAATGGGGATAAAGCGCAATGCTGCACAACTCTTGACTTAATAGAAACCCAGCTACTAACCTAATTTCCTACCTTAACCGCAGCAATATTGTTCTTGTACATAGGATTCATCACTTTAATGTAACTATCTGCTGTACCGTACAAGGATAGGACCTTCATTAAAGCTATTCTATCGGCTGAACCAACCGCTTGTTCATAATCTATAAGACTGAGGACTAGAGGGATCTGATGACTCAGGCATTTCTCTATTTATTAATATAAGACGAGGCTGTCTCCACAAACTCTCCTCTTCCTAAAACAGCACTCTTCTTTCCTTAAAACTTTATCTACAGGATCTCACTGTAACTAAACAGGAATAAAATTCGTGCTACAAGACCACACTCCACCTATAGTTAAGGTAACTTCTCTTGCACAACTTAAGAATGATTAAGAAGCAGGAAGACTCCCCTCTCACTATGGATAAAACAAAAATTATCTATAAAGGGAAAATTCACAAAAAGTATCAATTTTACTTTGATTTCATTTACCTTAGTACCAAGTAGAAGCTCTGGGGAACGATACCACAAAGTCACGACGATAGATGTATAAGGTTTTAAAGGAGATCCATATTCTCTGGCAAGGCCGAAGTCACCGATCTTGAGTTCACCACGATGACTTAGAAGAAGGTTGGAAGTTTTCAAATCACGATGAATAATCCAATTATCATGCAAATGAGCTACACCAGCCAAAAGCTGCAGAACAAGACATTTTACTTCTCCTGTAAAGAAAAATCAGCATTGGTTTCCCCTTTAACTAAAGTTAACAATTATCAACGTTCTAAAATACGACCAAAACCGCCAGAATCCAATCGTACGATATATATATATATATATATATATATATATATATATATATATATATATATATATATATATATATATATATATATATATATATATATATATATATATATATATATATATATATATATATATATATATATATATATATATATATATTATATATATATATATATATATATATATATATATATATATATATATATATATAATATATATATATATATATATATATATATATATATATATATATATATATATATATATATATATATATATATATATATATATATATAAAAGTACGCGCCAAATTTTCATCATTTCGAGTCAGCCTTGTAGCAATAACTTAGTGAAAAGTAATGTGTCTCTCATGTATTCTTGCTCTGGCCACTTTGCATACAAAAGGAAGGTCGTAAAAACTGAAGAACGGACTCAACCAACCAGAAAATAGAAAATTATAGTCAACTTTACGGGACAAAATTCATCATTTCGAGTCAGTCATGTAGCAATAACTTAGTGAAAAGTAATGTGTCTCTCATGTATTTTTGCTCTGGCCACTTCGTATACAAAACGGAAGGTCGCAAAAATTGAAAAAGGGGCTCAACCAACCAGAAATTGAAAATTATAGAGTTAACTTTACGGGGCAAAATTGATAAAAGACATTATGTACCTTTTTTCCCTTCCTATGTTCACTGTACAGCCCCCTCCCCCACATACAAATTGTATTTGATCGAAATATTGAGACACCCACTTCATTAAAGATAGACAAAAGGTCCAAAAATGTATGTCCAAGGGGACATAACCCATGCATCGCCAGGAAAAGAATTCCGAAGTATTTAATGATTATTCCTACACATATGTATTTTAGTAAGAAAATATGTGCCTATGCTGCATTTTGTTTAATCAAAACCAACACAGTCGCCTTCAATAAATAAAAGTAATATGTCTCCCGTATGTTGCTAAAAGTTTTTCGGCGTCTACTCCATATAATATTGATTGAACAAACTTTTCACAAAAGAAGTTTTTCAAAGAAAAGTAGAGAGCTACGTTAAACCTAAGACGAGCAAAGATAAAGTCAAATAGTGATTCAAGCGTAAGACAAACATAAAATATAAATAAATAAGAAATCACAATAAATATTCTAGTCAAGCTTAAAAAAGAATGGAAACTACTACAAACAGAATTAAGTCTAACGCCCCCTATCCCAACTTGAGAGCCAGAAAGTCATTTATGCTTTACCGAAAACAATTTTTATTTGAAGACGTGATCCTTTATTTGACACAATAAA